>NC_056739.1:934425165-934725165 GCF_019279795.1 Protopterus annectens | reverse complement strand
CACCGAATACCATCACTTACTATATTCCAGCACAATTACATACATAAACATATTACCCTTCAACTATATGCAGGGAGGCAACCACCCCCCCTGCACCCCACACCCCGTGCTCCTTAAATATAACTACTCCGAGATTACACTTCAGTACACTGTGCAATCTTGGAGTTGATATATTTAAGTAGCAGGAGGGTGTGGGGGTCCCAGCCCCCCACATGGGCAGTGCAAGGATGCTTGCCCCCCCCTGCTTATACTTGGAGAAGAGTAATATGGTTTGCGTTTTATTTGTTTCTGTATGTACTTGTGCTGGAATATAGTAAGTGTTGGTATCCGGTGTGTTTTTAGGATTTTGAGTTTTTAGGATTTTGAACTTTCAGAATTTTGGTCTTTAGGATTCAGGATTCTGTAGCGCTCCTATTAAAAGACATGTTTCTACAAAGAGGTTATCTTAAAGAATTATTGGATACAATTATTAATGAAGTACTTTCTGGATGGGGGGGGGTTAAATATGTTCCTATACTAAGTGATTGCACCAGTCACCAGCCTGAGGTGACTGACCTCCAATTTCAGGAGACTAGGCAGAACAACATATTTACTAATGCCTTCTGTTTAGAATACAACAAGGATTTGAAAACAATTAAAAACATTGTTAACAGATACAGGAATATGTTTAGACAGCTTCCTGGTGCACTTAAAGCTTTTAATGAATCATTAAAGTTTGTCTATAAGAAAGGTAAAAGTTTGAAAATTTTGTACAGGATGCACAAGGATTTACCCAACAACAACAAAGCAAGGAAACTGGGCATATACAAATGTAGTACATATAAAAAGTGCAGTTATATAGGGAATCCAGAGATAAGTAATCTAATCTGCTGCAGCTTGAGTGCAATAACTTTATGTTATTTAATTTTCTACCTCATTTATTTATTAATTATTCAATTACCGCTGATGATATATATATATATATATATATATATATATATATATATATATATATATATATATATATATAAACTTCTGCATCTGTGTTTTAATTCAGTTCTGATGAAGTCCTGATTGAAACAGGCTGAAAGTGCTTAAGCCTGTATTTTAAACTTTTGGAATAAATCATTTATTTGGATAAAGTTTTTTGCTTGGAATATATACTTTTTGGAAGGTTTTGGACTTAATGTAATTCTCCCATGTACTTGTTTTTTTATTTGGGAAGATTTATTTCAGATGTCAATGCCAAAGCAATGGGGATGTGTCTATTACAATGTGCTGTGGTGTTACTCTGTGGGCATACCTTATTTTGTGTTTATCAGTTTACGTTTGGTTTGGCTTACCCTTTTCCATATATGGAATCCAAGGTAGTTTCTATATTTGTCAGAAAAAAGTATCTTCAGGAAAATCCTTTGCAATTGCGCAGAAGATAGACAGTATTGGGATGGCTATTCAATTAAAAAAAAAAGAAAAAGAAATGAGCTGGAAATGAATCAGGATGATGTGGCCTAGACATTAGACTAGATGAAAATAATTGGGGAGGTGATGAGGGAAAAGAGGGTAAAGGAATAAACTCTAAGACGTCAGACAGCAAAGAGGAAAGACAACGGAAAAAGTGAAAGATGCAGCCAGGCTAGGACTTATTCAGTCCTTACCTTGTCAAATTCTTTTTGGGCTGAAGGCCTGGCATAGTCATTTGATGTACAGAACCTTGTGAGTTCCTGTCTAAAATAAGAAACTTTCTTTTGATAACTTATGGCTGACTAAAGTTGATAAAGTATTTTTAAAAAAAGTTAATTCTGTTCTCCGCAGCATTCCTTTAAAAGCCTGATAAAGTTTTAGCTACATGAGAAATTAGACAGACCAGATTATGATGAAATTTGCCTTTACAAATGAATTCTGGCATAAGTCTTAAAACCTGCAGCAGGACCAAAGATGTCCATATGAAGGCACTGTCAGCCTAATCAAATCACACCACTTTAGGGATGACAGGAAGTAACAAAATCAAAGGTAAAGTGACAATATTGGTTTTCATGAGCTAGATTATATTAAACTGTATGAGGATAATGGTTATAACAAAAGAGAAGAAATAAATCTCCTACATCTTCCATCCTATTTTACATCTTTAATAACCTTCATTCTTCATCCAGTCAGAGCTCTCTCATACAGTGCACAAATGACTCTACTGTTATCTGTTCTGTTGACTCAGTGTCTCATCTACAACAAAATCACTCAGCTGGCCCTTACCTCCATTGAAACCAGGCTATGCACTTAATTCACACAAAACAAAGCTACTTGTTTTCACCCCAAAGAAAAATACGCCCTTAAACAAAATCCAGTTCACCACACAGTCTCAAAACTACACAATAATCAGAGTCGTTACTCAAACAAAATTACTTGGAGTAATAACATCTAAAATTTGACTTGCACATATGACATAACATTAACAAAGCACACCAGAAACTAGGCCTCCTCTACCAGTACAAACATTTTCTTAACTCCTCCACTAGACAAACTCTTGCTATCACTTACATGCTACCTTCTCTCATCTATTGTGCACTATTACTTACTAATATTCAATCCTCACTAAAATTAAGCTTGGAAAAATGCAACAATAAAATTGCCAAGTCAAACCCTAAATATTCCACCCACCACTGTTCATCCCTACACTCCCTTAACTGTCTCAAACTCCCTCATTATCTCACTTACCTCCAACTGACAACTGCACATAAAATAATCAATAAACCTTTACCCTGTCCCAGCCTCAGTTCATTATTTAGCAGCTAGCTTCCCAAAAGATTTCTCAGATCTGAAAATCAACAACTTTTGCTGGCCCAGAATCCTAAGCTACCAGCCAGTCACCTTCTATACTCTTGTACTATTACCAGGGCATGGAATGCCCATCCATTAACAATTAGAGCTAATCAAGTCTTAACATCTTCAAAACTTCTTTACATGCTTACTTCTCTTCATCCTGGAACTGCACATGCACCAAGCCCTCTCCTTAAATTCTGACTTCCTCTTCTTCTGAATAATAATCTATTACCCATCCACCGATCCCTTATACTGTTTCTCTCTGCTTCTCTGTAATTAATCTCTATTCCCACGAAAAGTTATTTTATAACAACAGCCGTGATTGATAGTAGTTTATTGAATGTCAGCCTTTTATATCTTTCTTGTATCAAGCTGTATATTTGTAATAATCTGACAATTTCTGTACTTACATTATGTAATGTTAAATACTTGTCTATGTACATGTTTATTGTGGAGCTTTACTCACTGGGCCTCCACTGAAAAAGATCTCGTACTGATCCAGTGGACTATCCTGGTAAACAAATGCAAATGAATAAATAAATACATAAATGAAGGGCTCAACACTGAAAGCAGAAGGATGACAAGGGACTGAATGGAACAAAGGTGCAAATGTAAAATCATTTGGTTGAAGGGACCAAATAATTGACCAAAGAATTTTGTATGCATGTTGCTGAAAGGTGTTAGAAAGAGAACTGCAAGGAAGAGCAAAGATGGGGGAGAATGATCAGAAAAAAAGATGGGGAAACTGAGTCCTTCACATCACTGTACCTGCAGAAAATGGGAGAGTTGTTATGCTAGACATTACAATAGTAGAGTGCTGAGAGAAATACCCAGAAATTAGGGTAGGGGATTGGTAAAGGGGATAGAGAAATGGCTGTCTTATGGGAGGAAAAGGAACAAGACTGGCTAGCATTCACGTATACTTAGGATCCTCGGTAGTCAGCTGCTGACAGACTTCCTGATGAAAAATTTCAGCAGTTCACCATTGGCATCTACATGCAAGAGGAATTATGAAAACCTGTGGAACCTTCAGGACTGAAAATCACTCAGCACAAGCAAGGAAAGCCACATAGAGAAGCCTGAAGAAAAGGCTTGTCGATTTCCTATAAGATATTCTGCAGAACAGCACCCACCATGGGCTCATAACCAGAATGGGCTGTGTGTTGAATGGGATTTAAATGTCGTTACTCAGTTAAGGGAAGAACGGCAAGGAAATGTACTTCATCAAAACATCACAAAGGCTTTTTACCAACCTTGCAATAGACGCAGGGGGGAACCATACCTCTCAAACTCTCAGTGCAAGAAACCTGGACAAAGCCAAAATTAATGGGGAAACAAAGGCCCAAAAATAGGGACAGATTTTAAATATTGCTCCTGTAAACTTAGAAAGGTGCTAGAACAATAGGTTTTGCATTATTATGTATTTTCTGAATGATATGAAATCTGAAACTCAAATGCCTGTCATTTAGTATTATTTAGAGACTTCAGTCCTCAGTAATTTTCCAGAAAAACAGAAATGTTATGAGGAACATGACAAAATATGAAGCAGAAAATCTGGACATTCTGTGAAAATCTGGACAGTTGAGCGGTATGAGTGGGATCAAGACTGTGAAGCTGACATGCGGCATGTTTAAAAGAGTTGTGAAGAAAGGGATGATGTCATGAACAATTAAATGAGTTCAGAACAGGTGGTCTTATGTTCCATACTCTTTTTGAGTTTACGTTAAATACCCCTGCAAGACAGACAAGTCATGATCATTCTCTTGACTGATTACACATGTTATCAGTGACTATTTCTCCAACAGCCAATAGATTGAAGAAAAAGTGCCCAATCAATTAATGGTGGCAGTGGAATATTTCTCTACTGTTGTGTGACCTCAGAGTAGGTTTAAGTTCAGGGGTGAGCTCTACTTGCGGGGTAGAGGAGGGCTTGCCACTTGCAAAAAAAAAATAAATAAAATAAAATCACCTCAGTGGTTCACTGAAAGTTGTTTTTGAACCATTCATTTGGTAGACTTACATTCAATTAAACTGACTAACTGTTCAATATGCTTCCATAACACGTTTCCACATTGAAGCATGAGTGAAGAGACTAATGAAGGATTTCAAAATGCTAACTAAACATAAAAATAGCAGGAGTATTTCTCTGTATCTGAATGGAAAGTACTTCATTTAGGCTAAATCAGCCTTGTTGTGAATTATCTGCTATGGGACTGGGTCTGCAATAAAAGCAAAACAAAAAATATATATCAGCCTGCCAAGCCAGCATATCAGTATTAAACCATTAGTATCAATCATAGTTGTAAGGATGTCAAAGTAGTATAGATCTTATCTCAGACTTAAACTCATACTAAGTAATATCTAAGTACACGAGTTTTAGTTTCCTAATACCCGTCTTAAATTATTACCAATAAACAAGGTCCAAAATCAGGGAAAAATAAATGACTCTGAACAGCAGATGAGATTCTTGCAATCAGTTCTTTGTTCATCAGATAACAAGTAGATGAGTGCTGTGGGCTGTTTGTAATAAAACTATGATTTGGTTTACATTTATTACCCTGGGGGGAGGTGTCTGCCTTAGAGGTGTGCTGATGATGATGCGACACTCTCTGGGGTAGATCATTAACAATAATCCCCAGCCCTTCAATGTCATTCATAGACATTAGCAACCATGCAGTAAGATTTACTAAAATAAAATATAAAGAAGCATCAAAACCCAACATATGAAAAATGTTTCCCCAGTACCACTGAAAACAGACTTTCAGAAATATGGATAAGATATAAAAATGAAACAGACTCTCAGGGCCAGTGCTAGCATTTTGGGGCCCCCAGCAAGTTTCAAGTTGGGGAGCCATGCCCAGGAAAATATAAAAAGTGTGACCACATTGCCATCACGCCCTCTTCCCTATCAAGCTCATTCAGCACCATCTAACGATCACTGTTACTACATTCAGACCATTAAAAAGATTTGAAATGTCAGGGTACACATTGACTGGCATTTAGTACCAATGTTACATTATGGCAAGCCCCTGGACCACAGCAAGGTAGCCACCCACAATGATGCACGCACACACTGACTGGGTCGGCGCAATGGTGCAGCGGTTAACATTGTCACCCTGCTGCAAGAGGTTCTCCAGTTTGATTCTCAGCCGGAGTGCCTTCTGTGCAGAGTCTGCATGTCCTCCCTGCATTCACTTGGGTTTCCTCCCACATTCCAAAGACATGCTTCTGAGGCAATCCTCCCCAGGCCTCTGCTGAAAAAAAAATATTAAATAAATAAGTTTAGTACCAATAAATTATGACAAGCCCCTGTACCACAGCAAGGTAGCAACACACAGAGGTTCACACACTGACTGGCATTTAAATCCAATGTTACATTATGACAAGCCCAGTACCATAGTAAGGTAGCCACTCACAGATGTACACACACACACACATGCATACATACATACAGGCATTGACTGGCATTTAGTAGTAATGTTGTTACATTATGGCAAGCCTCTGTACTGCATCAATGTAGCCAGTCCCACAGAGGTACACAAAGACACCCACACAGACTCTCTCACACAAGACAGAGACACAAGACAGACAGCTACACAGACTCGCACACAGGACATAGACACCGACACATGATAATGACTACAGTAAGACTGAACATTAAGAATTTAAAAAACTGGGCTTATGAGCTAATAATGATGCTAGAATAAGATTTTGCAGTTGTATGCATTGTGTGACCCCACATTTTTGATGAACAGACCAAAACTAACAAACATGTAGACATTGTGCAACTTTCTCACAGCCCCTACCAACCTCCTAAACTCTCAGCATAATTTCAAAGCTGAAAATAACTGCAGAGCAAAGGTGTAACTTCAAGGATAGTTACAAACATTGCTATAATAAACTTAGAAAGATATTAGAATAACAGGGATTGCATTAGGATTCATTGAAATAATAAGTACATTCTGCAGAAATCTCATAGTCCTCCCAAAAGTCTCAGCAAAATTTTAGAGGAGGTAACAACAAAACAAAAAAAAAACAAAAAAAAACAAGACAATGACGTAACATTAGGGATTTATAACACTGTGCTTATGAACTTATAAAGATGGTAGAATAACAGATTTTTCCAGTAGCATGCATTGTGTCAATACACATTTTTGATGAGTAACAGACCAAAAATACAGGTCAAAGATCTAAACATTGTTCAACATTCTCACAGCCCCCACCCCTCTTCTAACCTCTCAGCTTAACAATTCCAGACAAAGCCAAAAAACCCATCTGGGATAGTTTGAAACTTTACTATGATCAACTTCGATAGTAGAACAGGGTTTGCAGTGGCACGCATTAAGACACCAGTACATTCTTCAGAATTCTCACAGCCCCTACCCCCCCCCCCCCAGTGTCTCAGCACAATAAATCTGGATGAAGTGAAAGCAAAATAAAAACACAAAGGCATAACATTAAAAAACAATGTGCTTATGAGCAAACAAATATGCTGGAATAACAGATTTTGCAATAAAATGCATTGCATAACCCCACATGTTTTAATAAAAAGAGACAAATACCAGACAAACATCTGAATATCGTGCAACATTCTCATAGCCCATAAGCCCCCTACCAACCTCTCAGCACAATAACTCCAGACAAAGCAAAAAATGATCGTAGAACAAAAGTGTACCATCAGGGATAATTACAAACATTGCCGGTGTACACAACTCTAGTATAACAGGGTTTGCATTAGTATACACTAAAACAACTGGTGTACATTCTACAAGATTCTCAAAGCCGCTAACTCCCCTCCCAACCTCTCAGCACAATAATTCTAGACAGAGCAAAAAATTATCATAAAACAAAGGTGTAGCATCAGGCATAGTTGTAAACATTGCCGGCATGCACAAAACATAAGGGTTCCTATTAAATGATCGAAGACGTATTCTTTCGAATGTGTCTTGATTGAACTTGAAAGCACAAAAAAGGCAAAATAGCGAAATGGCATATAAGCGAATTCTTTCCCTGGGAAAGAAATTGCTTGGTGCTTCTGTTACTTTGCCATTTTCATGACTGTAGTGTGATCTCAGAGTTGGTATATATAAGTAGGGGGGTGTGGGGGACAAAGCCACCCACCTTATGTAATATTAAATTTTTTTTTATTTTTATTTATTTTTTTTTTTGGTGGAGCAGTGATTTTATTTTCCCTTGGGAAGAAAATCGCTGTTCTAAGCATTCAAGATTGTAAGCTTTTACTTACATGGGTTTGATAAATCATCATTCGCTTTTTTAAGTGTTCGATGATTTAACATACACCCAAAACATTCTAGCAGAACAGAGTTTGCATTGGTATACATTAAAACATCTATAGATTCTGCAGCATTTTCACAGCCACAATCTCCCCACTACCAATATTTCAGCACAAATGTACACAAAACAAAAATGATTTAATGAATATTCTTATGCAAGACTAGCTAAAAAAACTACATCAAATCTGGGCATTAATTACAGACTAGCCTTCCTTCCTTCCTCAATCTCTTACCAGAAGAATTCTGGACAAAGATAAAATAAAACTGTTACAACCACAGCCCCTCGCTCTACCCCCAAATCATCTTAGCATAAGAACTCTGCAGAAAAAAAGTTATACAATCCTCTCCCTAGGTTTCCTCATCCCCCCTCCCCACTCAGCAAAAAATAAAGTTAAAAATAAACCCAGCAACTTACTTTTTCTGCATTTGATAGAAAACTGCTACTAATCCTCTGCTTGTTTCTCCTACATACAGACCAAACCAGTTCAGCCCTTTTAAATTGCCCTCAAAAGGGCAGTTTTTCAGATCTCTTAGAAATCGCCCTTACAAGGGCAGTTATAGTACAACTGTTTTGCTAGTTCCTCGGTCGTTCCAGGAAAACTTGCACCCTCCATCCATCCTTATGCCATACTCTTGGGAAGCATGAAAAGGTGTGAACCTGACATACAAGACCCAGTAAGTGCATTGAGCGCAATGAAAAGATAAGAGTACCAGACATAGTACCAAAATCTGGACAAAGCCAAAAATAATGGGGGTGCAAAGGCTTAAAAATAGGGACACTTTTTAAATATTGCTCATATAAAATTGCAAGCTTGCTTTCAGGCTTTGCTTTAGCATACATTTTCTGAAGGATATAAAGCCTGAAACCTAAATGTCTGCCATTATTTAGTGGCTTCAATACTCATTGATTTATAAGAAAACAACAAATGTTATGAAGAACAAACCAAAAATATGAAGCAAAAATTTGGACATTATTAAAAAATCTGGGCAGTTCAGAGGTGTGCCTAATGCTGATAATTGACAGAACTGACCCAACAGACAACAGATAACAGCAAAGCCAATCAGAAAACTAAAACTTGCTTCCTTGACTGTTGCAGCCAATCAGGTCCCTTGCTTCACTGAAGTGGACCTGATTGAGTGCAGCTTACAAGTGAAGTAAGGGACCTGATTGGCTGCAGCAGCCAAGGAAGCAAATTCTTTCAGAAAAAAAAAAAAACAGAATTGCGCAATGACACTATACAGCTAAACAAATGAGGCAAGGATTGGAAGAGATGGAAAAACCCATGTGTGCTTCTTGTGGGGGCCCTAATATGTGGGGAGATAATTGGGGGGTCCCCGTGGCAATGGGTTTGGCAGGTGCCTAACGCTGGCTATGCAGACTCTTAGTAACAAGATGGTGCACCAAGTTCGAGTATCAGAGTGGAATATTCTGCTTGTGAACCAGTACTTTTGCTTTTGAATGCTTCCTCAGGTTTGCCTGAAGATCTTTGTATATCCATACATTTTCTACCATAGTTAAAACAGCTAAACAAAGTTTAAAAATGTTTAGTAGAAAGTTTCTTATTTTATAAAAACCTAACAGAATGATAGACATATGATGAATTTTCTACAAGGAACTGGTATACACATTGATGGGAAGAGGATGTCTATGTTTTAGCACCCTGGTGTGATTATTTGACTAAGTGGCCAAGTGTGGAGTGGGACAGAAATATTTTAAAAGTTTTTATATTACTATGGGACCATGTGGTGTGCATGTGGAAAATGGCTACTTGTTCAGAGGGGTTGGTAATGGGAATTGTTGACACAGCTTTTAAAATGCATGGGATAATAGTGGATGCTGCTGATTAATAAAAACATGTACCCAGTCACTAAACATTATACATTATCAGTGAGGATTGAAGGGTAGATAAAGGTTGCAAGGGTGTTAATCAGATGAGCTCTTATAGGAATCTGGCTAGATGTTTCATGTATGTTCCATAAGTAAATTTGTTGTGTGTGTCTTAGTAAGCTTTCTGTTGAAAGCTGAGATAAGCAGGGGGAACCAGAGTCCTGGGTTCAAAACTGTCTATTTGTTGGTAGTGAATTGGAGGCCACATGGTTAGCCCATTGTACTAAATTGTTAAAGGAACATAGGACTTATTCAAAAATATTATTGGTTTTGAAGGGTGTATGGAACAATGGACGCTACTTAATTAGTAAGAAGAATATGAGACCAGGTCTGAGTGTTTTTAGGGTGTTAGTGTCACTATAATTAGAATCCATGGAGAAGGTGTCTGGACACTGCAGGTCCAGCTAGGCATTCATCAGGAACAGAAGAAGAAAAAGAGACTAAAATTATACAGTATGGGTATTAATAAACTAGCAATATTTACTTATAAGAAAAATGCCTGCTATAGGTGTCCCACTTACAGGCAGTAGGTTGAATCCTTGGTAACATTTTGTTAGGGATCATGCCAATAAAAATAATTATCTACAATTAGTTCATAAAATTCCATTAGTAGTAGGCATGGTGGCCCAGTTTTCTGAGATTTTAGCTACCATTGAGGGAGGTATTTGTGCTCATACCTGTGGGTATGCATGTTTCAAAGCATATTTGGCATTCAAGCTCTTTATTTTCTAGACAGTCATTGATGAACCCCTGGAATTCTGCAAAAGGAATGTAATCAACAATATCAAAAGTAAAATGGTTATAGCCAGGTCAGTTTTAGTTATGTTTTGTCAGGTTGTTGGTGGAGACCTTGTAGTGGCTATCTGAAAGATGCCTGGTGACTTGAGTTTTAAGTTTAATAGTTTTCCCAATATAGAAACCTGGACATATTTGACATTAGGCCCTGTAGATGAGAAATGCAGTGCAGCAGTTCCTGTAGGTCTTGCTTTGGTAGAATTTGTTGGAGTTTTATCAATGAATGCTGGTTCGACCACTCATGTAGCCACAGTTCTAGCAGATGGGGGGGATCCACATGGAAACATGCCATGTGGGATGCTTGTATAAGGTCTGGTTTGGAGTTCTTGACATAGTCTCTGATGAATTTGTTCATCCAGATGGTAAAATGTGGTTTATTTGGTAGTATCCCATTGAGTTGGTTGTTGTTGCATATCATTATCCAGTTGTCATTGATCATTTTCAAAATTTCTTTGAAATCTGTGTAAAAAGTGATTGTTATGCTGACATTGTTCTTATTGTTGTTACGGCGTCTTACTAATCTTTAATAGCAATTGCTGTTAAGTGTTCTAAGAAGTCAGGGTTGGCAGTTTCTTATCAGGTGATAGGGTCCAGGATCTCTTTAATAAGCTTGAGACTATAACCTCTGGTCAAAAAATCGCTCTCCAGATCTACAATGTTCTTGACATAGTCTTTCTACTCTCTGTAGACCCTAACCATTCTGAGACCCTGAGATATGATAATGTGCCATTTCATTATGAAGCAGTGCATATTGTCACTGTGCAATAGAAGGTTTACCTTGGTGGGTTTCTGTAGAGGTTGTTCATAAGACAGTTGACCATATTGGCCTTGCTGATTTCAAGGTCTAGGAAATTAACCAAAGTCTAGCTAAGGATGATGGTAAATTTTAAGAAGTTTATTGAGTTGTTAATGTGTGCTAAAAAGTCTTGAAGTTTGGAGTGATCATCCTTCCAGATGATAAAGATATCATCTATGAAATGTTAGTGGCATTCCATGTATTGAAAATGGGTTGATTGGTAGACAAACTTTTTCTCCCATTTTCCAAAAGCTGTATTTGCTAAACTAGGGGCCATGGCTGCTCCCATGGCAATCCCTTGGGATTTGTCTATAGTAGGAATCACCAAATTTGAATGAATTTTTATCTAGAAGAAGTCTGAGTAGTTGGCTTATGGCCTTGGTTTCCTCAGGTAGTGTGGCCAGAGTTTCCAGTAGGCTTCAGTGACTGCTCCAATGCAATAATCATGTGGAATGATGGTGTCCAGGGCCTCTACATCAATGGTAACTAGTATAGAATCTTCGTTGAAAAGCACATTTTTGATTTTCCTGATGAAGTCAGAGCTGTCAAGGATGAGTAAAGGATTCCTTTCTGCTAGGAGTTTAATCTGTATTTCAAGGTAGACGGAGATGAGTTCCATGATGCTACCCCCACTGGTGGTTATGGGTCTGTAGGTGGGTCCTATAGGTTTTCATGTGGTTTTAGGATCCAAAATAAATTGGGGACCCTGGGGTATTGAACCATAAAAATATCAAATAGATTGTTGCTGACTAGACCTTCCTCATTTAGTTTGAGGAGTTCTGTGAATATATTTTCATAGGTGGTCCTAATGTTGCCTAAACTGCATTTGTCATAATAGGTGGGATTACTTAGAATGAAGGGAATCTTTCATTTATATGAAGCGGTATCTGTCATTAGGATTCCACAACCTTTGTGTGCTTTCATAATTCTTCTTGAGGGGTCATTGTTTAGATCTGTTAGGACTCTAAATTCATGTGGTTGTAAATTGAAGTGTTTTTTCTTTGGTTTTTGTAGAATTCTTTGGATATCCACTTTACATTTAACTTCAAAAGCAGTAATAATGGGGTTTGGTGGTGTGCAGAAGGAGCTACATTTTTTTCCATTTTTGGTGTAATGTTATGTTGTTGGGGTTGTGGTTGATCTCCTTGTTGTGGAAGCATATGCTAAGGTTTAGTTTCCTTATGAACATCTTGAGGTCAGTAATTATCTGGACCAGGTTGCATCACTGGTGTGGTATGAATGTGTGGCCTTTTTCTAGGACCACCTGTTCTGTTTCTGACAGGAGTTTGCTCGAGTGTTTCCAAACATTGTTTAATTGTTTGTTTTGTTTCTCTAGTCCTCTCTGTTGGTAGTTTCCATAGGTGTTTCAAGTCATGCTTCTCTTGTTAGATGCAGTCCCAATGATAATGATTGCTTTCTGGAGAATGATCTAGCCTGGGGTGGCAACTCTCCCTTGAGTGTTGGGATTGTGGGGTCACCCGTGGAGTTCCCATCGGTGTTGTTTGCCCATGTGGTTCTGACTGTTCTGATGTTGTGTGGCCTGACAAGGAGGGATCCAGTTGTCAGGAGTCCAGGAGTGCTTGAAAATCCTGGTGGGTGGCTTGGAGGTATGGAAGATGGAAAGCAGTAGGGGGGCTTGTAATTTGTTCCTTGGATAGGTTGCCCTTTGCTTTGGTTACTGTTGGAGTCAGGAGGTCTGTTACCTGGTGTTGTTTTGGGTGGTAGTCCTTTTGTGGGGTGTCTTTATTGCAAAAGGTCTGTTTTCTTGTGGGGTCAATTTCATCATCGGTGTCCCTTTGTATTTTCTGAAGCTTTTTTTTGCTTTGATCTTCCTGTCTAGGTCATTGGCTTTGTCCACAATGGGCTGGAGTTTTGTCTCGTTATTTTGCATCTTATTGCAGTCTATTTCAAAGTTTGCAAGTTCAGTTTTTTGTATGCCCTGTTATTTTTTTGTTATGGGAAAGGATCTATTATGGGAATGGATCAGATCAAATCAAAGAATCTGAAGGGTAAAATCTAAAATGATCCAAAGTTGCAGAACTAGAGAGCAAAAGCAGCAGCCCCTGGTCAAAAAATAATATTCACTTATAAGAACAACGCTTATTACAAGTGTCGCAGCTACCAGGGTTAGGTTGGGTACTTGGTACCATTTTGTTAGTGATTGTGCCAATAAAAAGAAAATAATTATCCACAATTCATAGGTTCATAGGTAGGTACTAGGCTATTGGCCCTAGAGCCTATATAAGCCTAAACAAAAGGTACCCTGGTGTTCGCCACCCAAGAAAATTATTTTCCTGTGCCCCTGTCAAGCAGAGCCACAGAAGTGATCCCCTGGGTGAATTTCCTATCTCCCATCCAATCATCAAGATTTTTCTTAAAGAGTGCTATTGAGGAGCTTTGTTTGATATAGATAGGTAGTTTGTTCCAGAGTATGGGAAATCTCAAGGACAAGAATCTATCCCTCCAGCATGTTCTATTCACTGTGATGACAAGGTTTAGGTCCCTAGAGCATGTAGCTCATAGGGATTGGGATTTCTTTAAGTGGAGCATGTCTAAAAGCTCTGGGTTTGACATAGCTTTGTGTGTTAGGCAGAGATCACCTCTGAGTAGGCGATATGCGACAGAGTAAAGCTGCAGTTTTTTGAGACGGTCTGCGTACAGCATCTGTTTGAGGCTGGTAAACCTCTTTGTGAGATATTTCTGCGGCCTTTTCAGTTGTTGTAGATGTCTTGTGAGGTGCATACCGAAAGGGGCATTGTACTCTATAATGGGTCTAATGAGTGATGAGTAGAGGGGAACAATGACCTCTCTTTTTCTGGATGAGAAACCTTTTGTGATGAGGTGTGCCATGTAGAAGGATTTCCTGACTACTGTGGCGATGTGATTATCAAAGGAGAGACTACTGTCCACCTGTATCCCAAGGTCTCTTATCACACTTTCAGTTTTAATTAGACTACCACCTATGTGGTAGTTCATGGGTACAGAGTTTTTACCAAAAGGGATGACAATGCACTTTTTGGCATTGAGCTTGAGGCCATGGCTTTGACACCAGGCATCTGTCTCAGCGAGGCCCTTTTGCAGGATGTCCACATCTTTTGGAGTTTTGATTATGGCTCCTAGTTTGCAGTCATCTGCGAACTTCATTAGCCAAAGACCTTCTGTGTTAGCCTGTACTTCAGAAAAGTAGATACCAAACAGGAGAGGACCCAGGACTGAACCCTATGGTACTCCACTTGTCACTGGTCTGAAGGTGAATTTGGAGGCTGCTACTTTCACAGTGTGTGTTCTGGCAGTGAGCCAGTTGGCAACCCATCTTATGACATAGGGATTTATACCTAGTTTAGTGAGTTTATCTATAATTCCAGAGTGGGGGATGGTGTCGAAAGCCTTGGCGAGATCTAGATAGGCTGTGTGAACCACCTTACCCTCATCTACGGCTTTGGTGACTACTTCAAAAAAGTCTATCAGGTTTAGAAGACATGATCAGCCTTTTACAAACCCGAACTGAGTGGGGTCCTGAGTTTGGAGATTACCAATGTCATTGTTTATAAGTTCCATGATGATACATTCCATAGCCTTGCAGGCCAGGCTCATTAGGCTAATGGGGTGGTAGTTTCTGGTGTCGTGGTGGCTCCCCCTTTGTGGAGTGGGATAACTGTTGCTGTGCACCATTCAGTGGTCACATAGCCTGAGTTGAGGCTATGATTGAACATGGTACTTAGGTGGGGTGCCAGTTCATTCTGTAGTTCATGTAGAACACAGCCTGGGATGTTGTCAGGTCCCATGGATGCTGTGTTCTTGGCTTTGGATAGTGTGTTTTTTACCTGTGCAGCCATGATTACAGGAACTTTGCATTCTTCTGGTATAGAAATGGGCCCTTTAGGGGATGACAGGGGGGTAAAGTTAGCACTGAACCTCTCTGCCAGGATGTTGGCAATATCAGTTGGTTCTGTATATTTAGTGCCATTGTGCTGTAACTCAGAGCAGATCTGAGTGTTGCCATTGAGATTCTTGACATAGCTATAGAATGCTTTGTGGTTGTCTTTAGAGTCAGTGGTGATTTTGTTTTCATAACTAGCTTTGGAGGATTTTATGAGGGATCTCAGCTTCTTACTGAGGCTGACCAGGGAGTTTCTCCAATCATGGGATTTTACTCTTTTTTTGCAACCGTTTCTTTCTTCTGTTGTAGAGTTTGTTTATGGCAGGGGGCCACCAGATTGGCTTCCTTTTTTGGAGGATAGCATCTTAGTTCTGTTAGGGATTGCACGATCCATGCACTCATGTCAGTGCTTATAAAGTGCATTTGTGTAGGATTCAGCAGTCATACCTCTGTTGTCCATCAGCATGGGTGTCATGAAGTTTGCCACTTCTGTTTTAAGAAGCATGAAGTTGGCTTTGGAGAAATTCTTTACTGTGGTTTCCCTAATGGACGGTGGGGGAGGGATGTGGATGTCTAGGGTGATTAGCTTGTGGTCGGATCTGACCAACAAGGAATTGACCTCTGGCATGGAGCACCAGTTGCCCATGTTGGTAATAACCAGGTCTAGGATATTGTTGCCCCTGGTGGGGTTGTGGATAAGTTGATCCAAGGCATTGGAATTTATGAATTCCAGAAAACGTTGAGCACAAGAGTTGGTACATGAGTAGTTTTCCCAGTTAATGGTGGGGTAGTTGAAATCGCCCATTATTAGGGTGTTAGGCTGTACCCCTCCAGTGTATCAAGAAATGAGGAGTGGGAATCCTGGGGCATGGTGGGGGCTCTGTAGCAAGGTACAATTTGGATTGCGGCCTTGCCCAGAGTTAGTTGCACTTGGATAATCTCGGATGGATTATGCTGAGCAACTAGCCTGGAGGTGTGGATATCCTTAATGAATATGGACATGCCTCCGCCTTCAGTGTTTCAGTCCAGGTTAGGTGGCCGAAAGGTGTGGTATGAATTATAGCCTGGTAATGCAGGGGTACTCTCTGTAGCCTTGAACCAGGTCTCTGTCACTGCACAGATGTTGATGTTCTCCATTTTAAGGAGTGCCTCGAGTGAGTGCATTTTGAGGTTTAGACTTCTAGCATTGAGTAGCAATACCCTCAGATTCTTCTTGCTTGTACCTGTTACGGTGGTGAATTTATCATTTGAGCCTTGCCTAAAAAGGCACTGTAGGAGTGGCTAGAGCCTTAGCCAGTATCCGGAATCCCAGGGGCGTCAGGTACAGGCCATCTCTGGCAAAGCATCATGGTTTGTCGATCATGTCATCCCAGGCAGACAGATACTGGATCCCCTTAGAATGACACCAGAAGCTTAGCCAATTGTTGAAGTCAATCATTTTGTCCTTGTACTGTGGTATCATTCTGGGTGATGCCAGGATGCTACTCAGGGCTAGGGTCATACCTACCTGGGCTACAAGATTGGACAGCTCCTCCATGTCCCTTTTCATGTAATCTAGGGAGGTATGTCTCAGGTCATTCACACCAACATGGGCAATGACAGAGTCAAATTTTTACTTGTTCTGGAGTGACCTGAGTGCATGCATTATGTGGCAGATCCTGGCACCTGACAGGCAGCTGACAGTAACTTTCTCCTTGTTTAGCCTGGTGAGTGGAACATCAGTGTGTCTGACTATAGAGTCACCTATAACTAGAGTGTTGGATACGTTGTTATGCCTTATGGGCTGTGGTTGAGTGGCACACTGAGTTTGTGGGCTATGTGTCATTTGGGTTGTGTTGGGGGGTGGAGGTTGCTTGTGTTTCTGCTTTGGAGGTCCCTGTTGCTTGGGCAGGTTTTTACTGAGAGCCTCCATGAATGTAGGTGTGTGTTTTGTGTTTCTATGTGTGTGTTTTGGTGGTGTAGGTTTTGAGGGACTATGTGCTGAGTGTGGTGTGGTGCAAGTGTTTACCTTCTCCTCTTGACTGTCTAGTCCAGTCTTAGGTGAAGAGAGCTTTGCTTCCAGTTTGGCTATATAAGTGCATCTCTCACAGGTTGTAGTGTTGGGTGGTAGGAGGAGAGGGTTGTCTGTGTACATGAGGCAATTGCTGCATTGCCCCAAGATGCCCAGATTCATCAGGTAGACAGGAGAAAACACTGGGAGCTGACCCTTATATATGCCTGGATAGGTACTTATTTGTTAAGTACTAGAAACTGTTTTCCTCTAGACACTGAGGAAAGTTGAGTGCTGTAGTAATTTGTAGCATATTTAGTGTTTATTTAGTGATTACAGTTAGTTCATAAATCTCCATTAGTAGTAAGCATGGTGGCCCAGTTTTCTGAGGTTTTGGATGCCATTGAGGGAGGTATTTGTGTACTTCATGAGAGCTGTAAATTCCAGATGCAAAGAATTATTCTTGCTTTATTTTGTTTTGTACCATCTTGCACTTTCTGCTCTTCTGGGACCATGAAGGGAAAGGCCCATCAGAACAATCAAAGGGACTCAGAGGAAATGACCACAATGCTGCATGTGTTAGA
Organism: Protopterus annectens; assembly: GCF_019279795.1. NCBI lineage: Eukaryota > Metazoa > Chordata > Ceratodontiformes > Protopteridae > Protopterus > Protopterus annectens. The sequence goes on along the minus strand of NC_056739.1, from coordinate 934,707,145 downwards.
AGGTATGCCACAGACTAGAAGCACTTGAGCCCTTCTGAACAGACCCCAAATGACAGAGGACACAACCTGTGTTCAAATGTTATGTAATATAAACATTAAGGAGTGATAGTAACTGCAATGGTGGTGCTGCGGTAGCATTGTCGCCTCATAGTTAGACGTCGCCCATTTGATTCTCAGTTAGAGCGTCTTCTGTGTGGCGACATGCGTGAATGCGTGTTCCTTCGTTGAAGGTTGAGCATTAGGCCCGGAAAACCAGTATGTAAAAATCTACTGCCAATCATTAGCAGACCGGAGTTCTGCTGTGACGACCCCTAACCGGGAAAAGCTGAAAGACTTTATTGAAAATCAAGGATAAAGAGGGAAGGACTAGGAAGATGCAGCTGACATAGAGACCAGTTTCTCTCTGAAATGTCATCCTTCAGTGAAAAGCTTGAGAACTTATACAAAAGGATACAAAAATGGATGCTTTCACGACAGCTGGAGAAAGACTATGCAGCAACAAAAACATAGACTTGGCACAAACTTAAATGAACTGAAAGAGCACTTAAAGCAGGCTGTCTTCTTCTGCCTTCAAACTAATATAATGCCTATGTGTAAATTCCTCTGTGCATGCCTTAAAGGCATTATACACTCTCAACATAAGCCTGTTAATAAATCCCAAATTTGTCAACTACTGAGATTTTTAAAGACAACAAAGACAAGATTGGTAAGTACCTTTCTGAGTTCAGAAGGTGCTAAACAAGCCTTAAGTACCCCTAAGTACTGTAAAGATCACATCTCATACTGCGGGGAATAATGAGAAGATGTTGGCCAGCAATGAACAGCAGACGGCAGTAAAACATATTTGAATGCTGTTAGATACTTCTCACTGAAACATTTCTTAGCAAAAATGTGTGACAGAATGTATTACCTAACAACTTTTAAAGCAGTTATTTCTTCAGACAGACATTTCATTTCTTTCTTCTAAGTGTTCAGGTTACAGATGCCAAGAAATTCACCTCATGAGAAGGCTGAAGCAATGGTTGTGAGGCGGGATTTGGCATCCACGCCAAGAAGGGAACAGTTACGATCAGAAGATCGTTCATAATTCTTTTTGGTGCAAGGAGCTTTATCACCTTCATATACAACTAGTCTCAGAAAACAAACAAACATTAGGAGTTTAATAAATGCTGCAGGCACATGCACAAATGTAAGTAGCAGCATTCTTCTGAGAAACTACTGGCCTAAATACTGTGAAATATTGTGCTTTGATACACTTTTTGTTTAAAACTGTGGCAGAGTGGAGTGCATCTATCAGCTTATGTGTGCTTAACAAAAGCTTGTAAAGCAGCCCTCTGACCAGATAAATGTGCTGAACGAGTTTGTCTTTTCCCACAAACTTTAGTGTTACAGTGGTCCTCTATATACTACATGTTTTTCGTCCTGGTTTGAAGTGTAGTTGTTCTTCTTCTTTAAGCTATCATATCCATATTCATACTCAGAGAAGGATGACCATAAGGTGGGGTAAAGCAGCAGATTCAATATCTAATTTTGATAGATGAAACTGCCCTGTAAATAAATTTTCAGCTTGTTTAAACTGAAGCCATGGAAAATGCAGACAAGCCTGGATAATGACATTTAACTTTTGCTATTTAAGAAACAAATAACATTATAAGCCTTTTGAATATAATGTCCTCAGCCGTAAGTAAGCAAACAAACATATGGTTTTATGTTCAGGTATAGGGCCAACACTGATAAATTGACTATGATAGGAAGAATGACAAAAACTGAATAGTGATTGAACTCAAAGGCTTTAAACCACTTAACAGAATAAAACATCAAAGCATCACAGCTGCCTGACTGCTTTATTTAATTTATGGAGCTGATGTAAAAGGATCAACAATAACATGTCATTTGTGATAATTAAGTTATCCACTTCAAAAACCACTAACTGCATGCAATGGTTTTATATTGTACTGCAGACTCTGGATGTTAACTTTTGATTGATGGCTGATCTAACAAAAAATGATTCCCCATAGGATTGAACAGCTCACATTATCTTTGCACCAAGTTCACTGTACCAAGCAAAATCATATTAAGCTCCTTCAAGATCAAATAATATTTTTCTATATTAATGAATAGAATATTATTAGTTAAAGTTGCCTGGTTGCTATTGTTCCCTAATTACTCACCTCAGGGCATAATATCAGAAGCACAAGCAAAGTTTTATAGTCCCTAATGTGTAGATTTGGAAATACACAGAGCTCTTTGAGCAGTGGTACTGCACAAAAAATGGTTTCCATTCTATAATAACAAAATGCTCTAATGTTCTCATCACTGTTTATTGTTAAATGCAGCGGTTCAGTACCCTGTTTCAGAACATTTTTTTTAGATTGAAACTCCGAGTGCTACTGAACATGGTTGTGACATCACTACTCAATACGATTCGCAGAGGTGAGTACACAAACATGTGCATGCTTATCTGCATACCCATACATAAATGCACACACAAACAATATGCCATCATCATTATCCATCCCCTTTTTCCCATATTTTCTACATGGAATCAGGCTGTCATATGAACTGTCACCACTTCTTCCAATCCTTATTTTATGCAATCCATCTATCCCTCTCTGTTGGACTTCCTTGTTTCCTCTTGCAACCTTCTTGTGTCTTTCAATTCCTTTTCACCAAAACATAATTTTCTTTTGTGTACATATCCAAACCATTGCAGTCATTCTCTTTGACCTTCTCTGCAATTGAAGCTATGTTGGCTTTTGCTCTGATATTCACTTTTCATTATCTGTCCCACAGTGTGTATTCTACCTCCCAGCGTAAGCACTTTATCTCCATCACTTGCAATTTATCAATAGCTCTGCCTTCACACAGGTTTCTGTATGATACCTCCCAGCATAAGCACTTCATCTCCATTGCTTACACTTCATCAATAGCTCTACCTTCACACAGGTTTCTGTATGATACTAAAGTACTGGTCACAATGTGGTTTTGTACACTGTATTAGCTCTTTTGGAATTTTTCTGTCTCACACATGCACTTATAGGGAGTGTTCGTTGGACTAAGACCTGATTATAACTTTGACCTCCTTAATTAGACTTTCCTTCTCCTCAACCACTCCTCCAAAATACTTGAAGCTGTTAACTTATTCCACTATTTTCTCTTCTCTCTCAGTTTTCAGCCTCTTATGATTTTTTACGATATTTCTCCATTTGCTGCCATAACAACTATGTAGTGTCTACTCAGTTTTTTAGATCATTGTGTGTATTGTATCTAGTCATCCACTGATAGCTCATGTGCATAAAAGTTACTGAGCACATTCAACATCAGTGCCATTTTGTATAGTCAGAGTGAAAGCAGGCATGAATGGATATGCACATGTGAGTGTGTTTGAAGTAATGAGTCAGTTAGCTTAAATATATGTTCCAGTTACAGGTCCTGATGTTTTTATATACAATAAACAACTTGAACCCATCACAGTGTCTCAGTGTCTCATTTGAATAAAAGATTCATGCGACATGTTGTCAGAATGGGATCTGAAGTTGAAGCAACTCCCAAACAGGTCAACAGTTATTCAAAGGTACATAAACTCATTTAAATGATTTTTCAGTCACAGAATAAGTGGCAAAGTATTCAAAATGTTGGAAATAATTATCGAGATAAACAAAATGTCTGACATTGTGACATACTGATAAAAGTATTTGAAATAAATACAACAGTGTTCAAAATAATTTAAGAAGCGTAAGAATGTCCAAAAAGTCTAAAATGACCTCATTTTTTTCACAATGTACTACTTTTTTGCATTAACTAAGTATCCAAAGCATCTGGAGTGTTTGCAGTGTTTGCAGGGTTAAAGTGAAGCCTTGTCAGAGAGATTGTTGTGCATTTGAGCATAATTACAAGTACCTGCTCTCTGCTTATATTTAAACCTACTTTGTTGTTATGGCAGAGGGATTTCGTACACTAGAACCATTGGTGTTTGATAATAATATTGTTGAGGATTGGCGAGTGTTTGAGCAAGAATATGATATTTATATATAGGCTGCATTTTCTGATAAAGACATGTACAAAGACATTCATACTTCTTAATTTAACTGGCTCAGAAGCCATTGAGAGAGACCGTTCATTTGTGTATGCACCTCTCATGTTTGCAGCGGAGGGGGAGAGCCACCATATTGTTGATACAGGCTGAAACATGAGAAGACCTTGAGTGCTTAAAATGTAAATTTAGAGAAATGTGTAACCCTGAAATGAATATTACATTGGAAAGGCACATGGTTTACATAAGAAATCAAAAGCCTGGTGAAAGTATACTAGCATATATTACTAACATAAGAAATAAAGCTAAAATGTGTATATTTGGTGATCTGAGAGATGAGTTGATAAAAGGTGAGCTTGTGTGTGGTGTTAATAATGATGGGGTGAGAAAGATTTTGCTTTGAGACAGTGATTTAATGTTGTGCAATGCCACAGAGATTTGTCAAATATATGAGCTTACAGAAAAGCATACGTATATGCTTACAAATGACAAAAACATTCATGCAGTGTCAGCCAGTACGAATGTGATACTGTGCAACATAATGCTAAGATGAAAAGAAATATAAACTGAATGGATCCATAACACCCAACCACATTGTTAATTGTCGTAATTGTGGAGGCAGTCATGAACCTAAATGAGAAAAGTACTTAGCTTTTGGTCATCAGTATCACAAATGTAAAAAGTAAAATCATTTCAAAAGGCTTTGCAAGTCTAAAGTGGGACATACTTTTATTAAATGAGAGTTTCCAAAAAAAGCAAGTAGATCAGATAGAGAGTTGTGAGCAAACTTTCTATGTTGATGGTGTCTCTGTGATTGATGAAATAGTTAACACAGTAGAGTATGAGTTGGCAGCAAGAATGAAATATTTTGTACTGTTCGGATTAATGGAAAACCTGTAGAGCTTAAAGCAGACACTGAATCTAAGTGCAATGTTATATCAGCATTTGAACAACGACAGTTTTACACAGAACATTTTTAGTGAATATGCTGGTATTTTCACAGATGAGCTTAGCAAACTTCCAGTCACCTACTCATTGAAGTTAAACCGTGAAGTAAGCCCAGTTGTCAGAGCAGCAAGGAAAGTTCCAGTAGCAATACAGAACAAAGTCAGAGGAGAACTTGACAAAATGGTGAATTTAAATGTCTTTACTCCAGTAAAAGAACCAACTGAATGGATATCCTCCGTGGTGATAGCTCATAAGAAAAGCTCATATGATATTCCAATATGTATTGATCCGAGAGACTTTTTCACTTAAACATCCTCATCATTCAATGTGCTCAGTAGAAGTAGTCACTCTCATGACAAATGGCACTGTTTTTTGAGTCTTAGATGCAAAAAGTTCATTTTAGCAAATTTCGCTGGATCACAAATCTTCATTGTTAACCACTTTCAGTACACCATTTAGTAGATACAGATTTTTGAGAATGACATTTGAGATAAATTCTGCCAGTGAAGTATTTCAATGTGCAATGGAACAAATGTTTTCAGGTTATCCATGTGCTGTTATAGTAGACAGCATTATTGTAGGGGGCAATGGCTAAGCTGAACATGATAGAAACCTCAAGAAAATTCTAGACCAAGCTTGTGAAGTAAATCTTAAACTGAATCGTCATAAATTTAAATTCAAACTAAAAAAATTTACTTATGTGGGCATTTATTTACCAGTTCTAGCTTACAACCAGATCCTTTAAAACAAGCAGTGATTCTTGAGATGCCACTTCTTGAAAATGTCACCTTTACAACGTTTTTGTGATATGTCCAACTATTTAGTTAAGCTCATCCCAGACCAGACTGAGCTTTCAGCACCATTACATGCACTGACATGCAAAAATGTAAACTGGTCCTGGTTTGAACAACACCAAAAAGCATTTGACGTTCTGAAACAGAAAAGTGCCAGTCCACCTACATTGAGATATTATGATGCTCACAAACCTGTAACTCTTTCATGAGATGCTTCTAAATATGGTTTTGGTGCAGCATGTGTTCAAGAAGGGATAACAGTCACTATGCATCCAGAATTTTAACCCAAATTGAAATGCGGTATGCACAAATTGAAAAAGAGCTTTTGGCGGTAGTGTTCGCATGTTCAAAGTTCAGTGATTATATTTATTATATTTATGGCAAACTTGTTCAAATAGAGCAATCAATGGAATGCATGAGAGAACATATTTACAGTATAAAGATTAAGGATGCAAAAAATGCATTATTCAAACACTCTGTAGAGTGTGAAAAATATAAAACATTTCTATTTTCAATAATGGAGGTAGTAGATGCAGAATTAAGGGGTAGTGGTTTTAAAAATTATTTAGAACAGAGAGAAATGTTGTGGCAGGTGAAACTGGAAGCAGAAAAAAGACCTGGTCTAAATGAGGCCATTAATATCAAGTGTTTTTTTTTAAATATAGAAAACTAAAAATGAGGAAAATCTGATAGAAGTTGTCTATCTTTAAAAAAAATCATTCTAATGTGCTTGCTTATTGTTTTTTCACTCTTTTAATGTGTTGGAATTGTACTTTAAATGTATTTTAAATGTTCCATTGTTCTAATTAATTTTTCAATTGGTTAATTAGGTTATTTGTTTATATAAAGGATTAAAATATTGGTTCATTTGTATTCTGAAGAAGTCTGTTTAGATGAAAGCGTGGAATAAAATTTGTGTACGCTAAAGATGGTGTTATTTCTTTCAGCCTTTATTGGCCATCGGGAGCCTTTGCTTTTTTTGAAGTTTGTCTAAACAGAGATTGATCACCAGTGTCTAGTGACAATTTTGAAAAAGCCAATACATACAGCACTGGTATGCTTGCAATGCATGAAGTTAAAATTGCAAAAGTACAATTTCAATATTGTCTATACAAAAGGCAAATTTCTATCCCTTGCTGATGCTTTGTCAAGAGCACCCAGACAAACAACAGAATAGCATGACAATGAGAAAGCAGACTTTGAAGTCATGGAACTCAAAAATTTTGGCTCATCACATCTTGATGAACTTAGAAATCGTACAACTTCAGACCCAGTTCTCCAGAAGCATAAGCAAGTTATCAGTCAAGGATGGCCAGCACAACAAAGCAGTTTGCCACTCGACATGCAGAAGTATTTTCCCTACAGAGACAAGCTCATCACGATGGAAGATGGAATCATCATGAAAGGTCCAAAAGTGGCAATTCCTACAGCATTACAATAGGAATATATCATTGTGCATAGTGGTCACCGGTGTACTGATTTAATCAGAAGAAGGGCAAGAGGCATAGTATTTTGGCCTTCTATGTCAAAAGATATAGAGGAAGAAAGTAGCATGTTCCTGTTGCAACAGTACTAAATCACACCAACAAAAAGAACTACTTCAGCTAAATCTGATTCCTGAATTACCATGGACAAAAGTTGCCACTGATATTTTCGAATGGAATGGTCAACATTAGTGTTAGACTCTTATTCGAATTGATTTGAAATTGACCTTCTTCCTAACTTATCATCCAGCACAGTCATTATGAAATTGAAGAAATATTTTTCTGTTCAAGGTAGTCCGCACAACATCATATCTGACAATGATGCACAGTTTACAAGTCAGCAGTTCAAGAATTTTGCTGAGTCTTGGGACTTTGTCCATGTTACAAGTAGATCTGAGTATCTACAGTTCAATGGATTAGCTGAACAAGCATTTCAAAGTGAAAAGTACAGTAGAGAGTCGATTATCCTAAAACGTGAAACATTCAAATGCAGCCTTCCAAACATTTTGGGTAGGAAAATTCATAAAGTCTAAATATGTAAATGTTACATGTATTCACTTGTGCATGTTTGTTGAGCATGTAGCTCACTCATATGTGAAAAATATTCTTTATTGTCAACTGGAATCACTGACTAGTTGAAGACTGTATTCTCTGTGTGCATAAACAAACAAGATTTTAGAAGCTTTTTATCCGGTTCAATGTATGTTTGATTATCTAAACTACCCTAGATCCCAATTAGTTTGGATAATTGACTCTCGACTGTACTTTTTGGAGAAATCCTGGATTGATAGTACAATGTTTTTCTTAACCTATTTAATCTCAGAAACATTCCATGAGATAATTTGCTGGTTCACCTGCTCAGAGATTGATGTCCAGACTGACTAGAACACATCTTCCGATCAATAAACAATTATTGATACCAAATACAAAGAACAACAGAATGGTCAAGACTCAACTTTTGAAAAAAAAAACACCAGTTACAAAAGTTGTACTACAATGAAATCAAGCAAACCCGTCAGACCATTAAGACAAGGTAAGATCATGAGAATGCAAACATCTAAAGGATATGAACAAATGAGAATCGTCAAGAATATTTATGAAGAACTGAGATATTGCATCATATAATTTGATGGAATGGATTTCAGAAGGAATTAAAGACACATATCACCAGTCTCCAAATGAGTGACGCAGCAGATCGACTGTACCAGAGGCTGTATTTCTCAGAGTGAGTCTACACTTGTTCAAGTTTGAGAGGACAATATATCTTCTTCAAGTAATCCTGATGTAGTCCCTGAAATTCCAATTGAAAAAGAATCCCCAGAGACTGTCCCTGTTGCTAAACTCAGTCAAAGTTTTTATGTGACCAGATGCGGTAGATTTTCCAGACCCATTCTGAAATATACAGCAACTTGGACTTGAATTCAGTTAAATATTGATGTGATATCTAGCTTGTAAAATATTTTGTTCTCCTATTGCATGTAGGTCAAATCAAAGAGGGAGGATGTAGTTCATTGTGTGTATTGTACCTAGGCAGCCAATGTAGCTAGATAGCATGTGCATATAAGCTACTGAGCTTGTGCAAGATCAGTGCCATTTTGTATAGTCAGTCAGAGTGAATACAGGTATGAATGAAGATGCATATGCGAGTGTGTTTGAAGTAATGATTCAACCAGTTAGCTTAAATATATGTTCTAGTTACAGCTCCTGATGTGTTTATGTACAATAAAAAATACGAACCCATCACAGTGTCTCAGTGTCTCATATGAAAAGTTTCATCCCATGTGCCATTAGTTTTGCATCCCATTATTCCATCATTTGCTGAAGTTCCTGTTCAGAGTCTGCTTGTAATGCTGCAAAATCTATATACAGCAGCTTTGTTGATCTGTCCCCTCTGACCTGTTTACATATGTAGTTCACCACTAATATGAGCAACAGTGGGCTCAGAGCTGAACCTTGATCAACGCCCTCTCTTACTGGGAACTGCTCTGTGAATCTTAACATTGTTAGTACTTGTGTCATTGGGTCTTACACACAAGCTGCACTAATTCTACAGATGTTTCTGGGACTTCAAACCATCATAGGGCTGCCAAAATCAGCTTTCTTAGGACCTTGTAATATACTTTTACCAAATCTAGGAACACCTAGTCAAACTCCTTCACTTCTATCTTCTTCTGAAATATATGACTCGCTAGAAACTTCAGGCTGGTTATGATGCTTCCTGATTTGAATCCAAACTGCTCATCTCCCATTTTACTTTGTATGACATTGTGTATTTATTTATCAATCACCCTCTGCAGAACTTTCATGCAGCGTGACAGATGTTTAACACCCCTATACTGCCTACAGTTGTGAATTTCACTTTTTTTCTTGTAGACTGGCAATATGATGCTTAATCTTCAGTCACCTTGGATACATCTCTCTCCATAATGTTTTGGAGCCATTGCTTCCACAGCTCACTAAAATTCTTATCATATCTAACATAACCTCATCTGAGCCAGCTGCTATCTCTGACTTATTATCCTTAGCATCGTTCTTATTTCTTCTGTGATAAGATGATCTTTCACTTTCATTGCAGGCCATCCTGAGGGCAGTAAAGCTTCTGTAAGGTTTTCTTCATTTAGAAGCTGTGATGTATTCATGCCATCTGCCTTTGATGTCCTGTGGGCTGCTGAGTTGTTTTCTGCTGGCATCAAAGGGTGTATGATGATCATCAGATCTTTCTGCCATTGTCTTGCAAACTCATGGTGTTTCTTTCTGCCATATGTTGAATCACTGTGCAGAAGCTGATAATGTTTCTAATGTTTAGTCCTTTGCTATCATGACTACACTGTCAGCCTCTTTCTTAGCCAAACGTAAAAAACACTGGAAGCAGGCCACCACGATAAGTAAAAGGAATTTATTTGTCAAGGATGAGCGCTTTCGCGTACATAAAGCACGCTTCTTCAGATCCATAAAAACTAAAAGCAACTGGTGCTATATATATACAACATTTTTTTCTGACAATAGGCAATCAAGCAATAAACAAACAAGCAATAAAACAATCAAGCAATAAAACCATCATTCAATCAAGAATTTCATAAGATATGAAAAGCCCAAGAAGACATTATTAAGGAAACTAGGATCATATATAAACATTTCAAGCATCTATAAGCTTTTTGGTAGTGCTAATGTCTAAACATATCTATTGCACACTGACCCATAAAATAATGTCTAAGCTAATCACATAAAAAATAATAAATGAAAAACTAAATGAAAAAATAAATGAATAAATAGGTAAATAAACATCTTACAGGCAAATGTATTAGTGCAAAATAGCAGTCACAATAAGAATTTCTGAACAAATGCATAGACACTGCAAAAATGCAAAAATACAAAAAGCAAAAAACAAAAATGCAAAGCCTTCTCTCAGAGAGCTCAAAATGCATCTTGGATATCCGCCAACATGGCGTTGTATGGCAGAAATACAGGGACAGAGTATACAACACAAACATTATATAGAACATGATGTTAATTATATAGCACTAACGTGATGTTAAAATTGAAGTCTCTTCCAACTCCCATTTCCATAACATAGTGTGCTAATAATGAGCACCTAACGCTCTAATGAAACGAAAACTCTTTCTTAGCCAATGAGTATTCCTTCTTAGCCTGCTCCATCTTTTATATTACCCACTTTTTCCTGCACTCCTTTCTTTCACTAATTTCTTGGACTTCTGCATTTCACCACACCTTTACTTATGTAGCTTGTTTTCATACTTGGCTTAGCCACATATGTTCCATAGGATGCATGCCTGCTGTTTTGAGACACTGCCATTTTTCACCTGCACCTATTTCCTCTTCTTCCCAAGGTGATATAGCCTTGAGTATTTTCTTGAACTCGTGTGCTTTCTCTCAACTTCCATGTCTTCAGCTTACCCCTGGTTGACTGTAGAGACTTCTGTGACCACTGCTTGCAACTAAATGTAGCAACCACTACTTTATGCTGTGGGCTAACTTTTTCAAAGGGGATCACTTTGGATTTGCTGATTGTACCCTAGTACCCTTTTTTTATTAAGAGGACGTCTAGCTGAGTTGATGGTTGGGCACACTTTTATGTGATCTTGTGAGTGTCTTGTTGAACCATGTGATGGAGACCATCTTGCTATTTACAAGACAGAAATCTAGAATGGCCTCTCTTTTTTATTCCTGTGGCCCCATCCACATGGATCTTAAGGCGGACCTCATATCCTCTCATTGCCTGTCGATATATATGCATTCAAGTCTCTCATTATCCACATCAACTCATGTTGTCCTACTTTATCTAGCAGGACCTGCAACTGCTGCCAAAATATCTTCTTTTCAAGCTATAACAACCCTACTGTAGGGAATAAACTGAGATTATTAATATTGCTGTATCCTTACACTTGAGTCTGATTGCCATGAATTGGTCAGACATCCGTCAATGTCTTCCAAAGCCTCTGCCTCAACACAATTTCCATACCATTTCAAATCTGTCCTCCTCCTGAGTAGTAGGCTGTGGATCCCAAGCCAAGAGCTTAGCTGCACTGTCCTTCCATCTTATTTCTTGAATACACGGCCTCCTCCACCAAGCTGTATCCTGTCAGGAAACCTATATTGATTGCAGTAATCCTTAGCTCATGTTTGGCAGGTTAAGTGATTTTATATCCAACTTCTGTTCAAGAGAGCTATCTGAGGTAACCCAAGCTGAGCAACTGAGCTATGGCCAACCAGCAGCTTACTGAACCAGGGCTAATGGGCTCTGTGACAGTCACACACACACACTCACACACACGCACACACACACACACACACACACACACACACACACACACACACACACACACACACACACGTGCGCGCACACAAACACACACACTGATTATAGAGGCATTTTTGACCCCTCCCACTGTTAGTATTGGTCCCTGGCATAGGTCAGATTAGACCAGGTCTTCAATGCACATATCACTAGCAAAAACCCATACTCATTTTGTCAACATTAATCACTGTGCCAATTACCTACAGCCAGTTTTTACACCACTGAGTGTCTAGCTCTGACACTGCTTGCAGTCTGTGATCAGTGTCCTGCTAGCTAGAGGATACTATACTCCGCATGTCTAAAGCAATTGATCTATATAACGCTTCTCCTGACAGGCACCACCTAGAAATACTACTGCTGCCCACAACTCCAATCGATTTTTGTAGCGAGATTGGGGTGGAAACACCCAGCAAGTTATGTGAGATGGGATTAACACCACAGAGACATACCTTCTCAACTTTCCAGTATAAGAAATCTGGATAAAGCAAAAAATAATGGGGGAAGCATAGGCCCAAATCAGGAACAAATGTAAAAATATTGCTCTCATAAACTTAGAAAGTTGCTAAAATGTCAGGCTTTGCATTAGCATTATTTTCTGAAAGATATGAAGTCTGATATATTCAAATCTCTATCATTACTTACTGACTGCAATCCTCAATGACTTGCTAGAAAACCAAAGATTTTATGAGAAGCAGACTAAAAATACAAAGCAGAAATCTGGACATTCTGGGCATAGGGAGAATATGCAAACTCCCCAAATACATTACCGAGCTATCATGAATGAACCAAGTGCATGGGAGGTAAAGAACTTAACCATTATGCCATTTGCATCTGTGTGCATGCATACATGTGTGGTTCTACTGTGTAATTAAAAACAACAACAAAAACAGTTTAAACATATACAGTATCTAAAATAATAAAAAAAAACAGAATGCAATAATATTGAGAAAGGAAAACTATTTCCTCTCCTGGTGTCTTTGTCTTTTTGCTTTTCATGGTTAGGGGTCATTACAGAGGATCACCGGTCCACAGATTGATTGGCAGGTGTTTTTATGGTGTTGAGTGCTATCAAACTATCAAAACACCCATCCTTCCCAGAAGGCACAGACACACATACACACATGCACCTACCTGCATGTCTTTAAAGCTCAATCGACTGCAGGGAGGACATGCAGACTCCACACAGAAGGTGCTCCAGCCAAGAACTGAACCAGAGAACCTCTTCCTGTTAGGTGAAAATGCTAAGTGCTGCACCACTGCAGCCATATTTTCTGTCCTGATAATAACACTAAAACCCCTCATAACACTATCCTCATATTTGCCAGAATAGTGACAGTGTTACAGGAAGCCTTTTAGGAAGATAAGGTATAGGGTTACGGTTGAGGAAGGGGGCAGCTTTAGGATTACAGTAAGCACCTGTTACTAAAAGGGATGGAGGAATCTTCTATCAATCCGAGCATAGCATTTATGATGCAATAGTTTCTGTCCATCCAGTATTCTGACTTTATTCAAATTAACTTCTACCAAGTGTTGTTTATATTCTTTTGCACCAAAGAAATTCTTCATCAGAACTGCTTTCCCTGGTTTCCTACCCATGTTACCAAAATGGGTGTATACAGTATTGTTTAGGGACAGCAACTACCTCTTCTACAGATGCAGGCTGCAGTCAGCTGATGGGTAACTATAAGAGTATTATTAACAAGCTTGTTGGTGAGTGTGAGCAGTGAAAGGTTAAACAATACAAAGACACATTACTGATTATAAAAATAGAGACACACATGGTAAACATCGCACTGGTATGTCACTGGCTAGAGACTGGTCCTTAAGGGAAAATAATGCATAACTTTAATGAATTATTCTCAGGTTCTAACACTGATTTTTCCTTGTATGCTGATATTGATCACATAGACGTCACTGGTGAATAAAATAGGCAACAGGGAGATACAACTGAATTTTTACTCTAAAAAGATGGGCAGAAAACAGAAAATATAAAAGAAAGTTCATACGGATGTTACATACAAAGAAATAAATGAACTTTCAAATTTATCTGTTGAGACTAAATTTGGTGATGAATCTTTCAGCATACATCTTAAGTAACCTCTTAAACCCTTATCAAGTAAAGAATGCTCAGTTTTGTGCCTGCATTTTTTGTGCTTTTATTTAATGTAGTATTTGATTTAAAAGCTTTCTCTAGGCAGTTACATTTGAATTTTTTTATTTCTTTCCCAACCTCAAGAAAATCCACACAAGACTCTCAACAAAATTGTAATAAAAAATAAAAAAAATCAGAAATTAACCCTCTCTAACACCCAGTTGTGAAATATTTTGAGCAACGGATGTTACGTGAATTGGTTATAAATCATAGCTCGATTTTTAAACAATATGCACATAACTTAAAAGTGGAGGAGATTTGCCCTTAAACAATTGGCTGATAATAAAGGTATAGTTATCAGTAAGGCCTTTAAAGGGAGGAGCTGTGGTTGCGTTGATTTCAGTGGAATATAATGAGGAGGCCGTGAAAGAATTATCTCAATCACAGTTTTATCATAAGTTAAGTTGGGCTCCAAGTTGACATTTTAAGGTTGAAATAGATGTACTTCCAAATGGGTAGATAAAGCAATAACATCATCTAGTTTACTATGGCATTAGATGATAAATATCACACAAGACATATTTTTATTTAGTTCCAAAAGTGTATATGTTGATGAAATCCATGAAGGGAAGGCATATAGGATGTGGTACTGGTTCCCTTACAAAACCTCTGTCAGCTTTTTTTTTTTTTTGGGAAATATTTAAAACCTTTGATGACAAATATTCCTTCCAGCATTACATGTGACACATATTTGTTGTGGTGTTGGAGGACATTTATATTGCATCAAATGCATATCTGGTTTCATTGCATGTGACTTCTTTTTACACATCAATACTACATAAATATGGGTTGGAAGCAGTTAAATATTATCTTCATCTGACTCAGATATACTCTCAGGAATTTCTTTGTTTCTTCTACAACTGTTAAAAATATTACTAAGGAAAATGTTTTTTTTTTATTATTCTGGTAAATATTACTTACAGAAGAGTTATGTCATGAGAGTCATGTTTGCCTCAATGTATGCTGATTTGTTTATGGGGTGTTTTAAGTTAAAATACAGCTACAGTCATGAAACAAGTTTTGGAGATGTTAACTAGATGACTGCTGGGCATTATGGAAGGAAGACAAATATAGTTTTGAGTATTTCAATAGTATTGAAGTGGATATTTATTTTACATTCACTTTTGATTTGTTTGTGAGTCAATTTCTGGTTGTGGATGTGACCAAGTTAATAGATAGCGCTATCTGTACAACTATATATAAAAACCTTTTCCTTAGAAATGATTTGTTAAATGCTACCAGTTTTTATCCAGGCCAGGTAGTTAAAAATATCCCATATGCACAGTTTTTAAGATTACAACTTTATATAAATATATATGTAAAACAGTGATAGTGAGCACAATATCTAAGCAGTTCTAATTAATCAGTTTTGTGCAGAAGAATATAAACAACAGTTGGTAGAAAATAGTTTGAATAAAGTCAGAATACTGGATAGACTATTTTTCATAAACACCTATGCTCAGCAAAACAAAAGCAGGATTAGACATATTCCAACTTATGGTAAATAAACACAGATCTATGTTGTCTGATCATTCTTTTTTTTTTTGTAAAGAAACTATAGAAGATGGCTTATGGGAAAGGTTGGATTATGGCTCAATTTTTCTGGATTTAAAGCAACATAGGAGTAAATCCTACATCAAAAAATTTAAGTTATGGAAGTTTCCAAATGTGAGAGTTGTACTCAGTGTGATTTAAGTGTTTTGCATCGGTTAATACCACACACTCTTAAGTCATTGCATTTACATTAATTGTACAATAGAATAGTTAGCGTATGTGCTAAGGTAGTATATGTTTTGTGTGGATCTCATTACATTCAAGTGACTTGAGATGTAAAAGAGGGAGAAATGCCCTGTGTAAACATCAACTTAAACACAAAGGGGGCATTTTGGGGTCAGAATGGAGAGATAAGTCAGCAAGCAAAGGAGAGTAGTATTGCTGAAACTGAATTCATCCTAAAGTCTTGGTGAGTTCCTCAAGAGGTGGTCCCTCTTTCTCACAAAATCTCACCAAGGCGACACTGATATATAGACTGTATTTATATAGCATATATCATGGACAGAAGTAGGTTAAAAATTAAAAAAGATAGCTTGGTGCACAAGACCCAGGATAAAAAAGTGCCCAATCCTGGTAGGCACATTGGTGCCAGGAATGGAAAAGATGACAGTATAGAATCCTCAAAATACATAAACATTCTTACAATGGGGGCAGGCCAGATCCAGGGGGAAGGATGCCCCCCCCCAATGTAAAAGGAAGTAGTTGTCCACAAAAATCACAAAAAATGATAGGCCAAAAAAGAGCCACAAGGATGGTAAAGTGGACTATTGAGGAAAAGAAAGAAATTTTGTATTGGTACTATTATGCAAAAAGCCCAGAATTTCCAGACACAAGATATACAAAACAATTAAGAGAGAAATTAAAGGAAAGAAAAATGCTTCCACAAGAAAAACTGTCAGAAGTTTCAAATAAAAATTTCTATTCATTAATACAACAAATGTGTGAAAAACACCATGTAGATCAAGAAACATTGATCTGTTTGGAAAAATAAGCATCTGAGGAAGTGTGAAAATATAAACAACAAAACCTAGAGATTTTTGAAAAGTATGAAAAAGAAATATGGACATGGGAAAGAAAGAGAGATTTGATATGGTGCAATATTTATGGAAAGGAGAAAGACAAATTAATAAGTATAAAGAAGGATATAGAACATTTCCCAGTTAAGAAAATAATATCATAAAGAGGGAACGTAAAAAAGGAAGATTAGTACAGTAGAAGTTAAAACAAAATAAAAGCTGAACTTATGGAGTGCATGCAAAGTGAAGGATTTGGTGTAGGTCTAACACAGGTTACATCACAGCAATGCCTCTCAACTGTACAGATTTTCGCAGAATGTCCAGATTTTTGCCCCAAATTTTTGGTCTGTTTTTCATAAAATTGTGGTTTTCTAGCAAATCATTGACAAATCATTGAAGATTTAAGTCAGAAAATAATGGCAGACATTTGTTTCAAACTTCTCACCTTTCAGAAATTTCATGCTAATGCAAAACCTGTTATTTTATCTACTTTCTATGTTTATAAGAGCAATATTTAAAAATTGTCCCTATTTTTGGACCTTTGTGCCCCCCCCCCCCATTATTTATGGCTTTGTCCAGATTTTTTGCTCTAAGAGGTTGAGTGGTATGCACAGGATAGAGTGAGTTCCCAAAGTAAGGAGAAGCCCGGAGATCAGAAGACATCTGAAGAAATATGGACATGGGAAAAAAAACGAGATTTAATGTTGTTGTATCTTTCGGCTTTTCCTGGTTAGGGGTCGCCACAGTGGAACTCTGGTCTGCTAATGATTGGCAGTAGATATTTACATACCGACTTGCCAGGCCTGATGCACAACCTTCAATGAAGGTATGCCCATTCACGCATGTCTCCACACAGAAGACGCTTTAGCTGAGACTTGAACAGGACAACGTCTTACTGTGAGGTGACAATGCTACCGCAGCACATATGGTGTAATATTTATGCAAAGGAGAAAGCAAAACTAACCAATACAAAAAGAGTGGCACCAAAGATATTTGATGAGAAATGCAGGCAAATAAAATCTGGACATGGAAAACTTTACAATACAAAGAGGAAAAGTAGAAAAGAATATTAGTGTTGGAGAAGTTAAAGACATAGAAACTGAGGTTATGGAGTACCTGCAAAGTGAAGGATTCAGTGTAGAAAATCTAATTCAGAAAGCACTCCAACAGGATAGAGCAATGGATATCCATATTATTGGGGAATCAGTGGAATAGGATGCAATTGGCCAGGTGCCATACAAAGATATTTTGGAGCCTTCTACAGGAAACCACTATAGACATTCACTTGAAGCTGGACAGCAAAGGAAGGAACAGGAAACTGTGGAAACTCTGACATGGTCAATGTTGAGGAGTAATAGGACTCTGAATTCCCAAATTACAGATCAACGGATGGCACAGGTTTAAACTAAAGAGAATGTGCCACAGGAAGATGCTTTATATAGAATGCCCACAAGAAATGGAAAATAAAAAATGTGCCGTCAGTTTAGAAGAAAACGAGCTAAGAGAAGAGTTGCTTCATTTAATAGAGATAGCTAGACATATTAAGGTCAATGAAAGAAATAGACTGTAGAAGATCAATAAAACCCAAAAAGTCAAACGTTTGATAAAGCAAATGAACACAGTAAATAGGACTGTCCAAAGAAGTCCAAACAATCTAACAGAAGTAAACAGGATATACTACAGTGCAGCTAAATTAATAACTGATAAATGTCTACCGCAAGAACACAGGGTAGTGAGGGAAAGGAAGGGGAGAAATCAAATACCATCATGGAAATATCGAATAGAGAAAACTATAAAGCAGTTAAGACAAAAAGTGTCACTGTTAGAAGATAATAGAAGAGGGAATAGATCAACAAAAATACTAAGAAAAATAGGTGTGATAAAATCAATGCACAGTATTAGAACAGACTAGGATCTATCATGCACTATTGCAAATAAACTAAAAATTTCAGCACAGGCGGAAAGACTTAGAAGATACAAAAATAAATATTTTATTTTTATTTTATTTTATTTAACATTTGTTGACCGGGAAAGTCTGACTAGGTTCCACAGATCCTGTTTTCAGCGGAGGCCCGGGGAGAAACGCTCCAGAAGCATGTCTTTAGAAGTATATATAAAGGAAAAGTACAAAATAAGCAATTTATTGATGACCCAGAAAAGTTTTACAGAGAATTGGGAACCACAGTAAAAGGAATTAAAAGACCATCAACAAAAGAAGAAATAGATATATTTTGGAGAAGTATCTGTGAAGATCCTGTGGAACATAACAAAGATGCTAAATGGACAGAAGAAGTAAAAGATTTAAAAGAAAGAATAAGAAGTTTAAAGGTACAGGATATGAAATGGGATGAAGTAACAGCCAGAGAGAGATTGAAACAAAGTTAAGAAAATCCTCCACTTGGAAAACCTCAAGCACAAATGCAGTACCTAACTTCTGGTTAAACGTATTAACATCTTTGCACAAAGATTTAGCTATAAGTAAGAACTATTTACATGTGCACCCTGAACAGACACCAACCTGGCTAACAACAGGAAAAACAATGTTCCTACTTAAGAGTGAACCTGCAAGCTACCCAAAGAACTATAGACCAATAACTTGCCTTCCCACATACAAACCATACATGAGAATTGATGTTGACAGCTTTTATAGTAATTTAGAAGAAAACTCAACTATGGCAGTAGAACAAAAGGGCAATAAAAGAAAGTCATATGGAACAAGGGATCATTTGATGTTAAAGTCATAGTGGAGAACTGTAAAAAGGGGAAGAATTTAAGTATGGCATGGATTGACTACAAAAAAGCATTTGTTAGTATCCCACATTCATGGATAAAAAAATGCTTAAAAATGTATAAGATACACCATACACTGATTGACTACATTACAGTGACCACGAAACAGTGGCAGACCACTTTGCAATTAAGCCATGATAAAGGACAAATTATTATCCCAGGGATAGAAATTCAATGGGGGATATTCCAGAGTGTCTCCATGTCACTGCTGCTATTCTGCCTTGCCCTTAACCCATTAAGCTCTCTACTTAACAGCTTAGGCCATGGCTATAATTTGGCTCCTAGAAAACAACAAAGTGACTTCTCATCTTCTCTTTGTTGATGATTTAAAACAGCATAGCTCATCAGATGAGAAACTGAAAGTACAACTGCAAGTTATCAAAACCTTTTCAGATGATATAAGCATGTCATTTGGTCTACATAAATGTGCAAAAGCAACTTTTAAAGCAGGAAAACTGCAGCACCAAGAAAACATCAGTTTGGGACAAGAATGTGATATAAAAGAACTTGAGCAAGACAGAGTGTATAAATATTTGAGAATATTTGGTAATTGATGAAGGATCAATAAAAACATGAACAAATGTGAATAAAAATTAGTATGGAATACTTTAGAAGACTTAAATTAATCATGAAAACATTGACATCTAGGAACAAAATCCACGCTATAAACCAATTTGCTCTTCCTGTCCTAACTTACAGTTTTGAAGTGAATGACTGGCCTCCAAACATGTTGGATGGATTAGATAGGAAAACAAGAAGGATGTTTCATGCTCACCAAATGATTTATAAAAATCACTGCATGCCATGATTGCATATCCCCTGTTCTGAAGGAGGGATGGGCCTCCTTGAAATTGATTACATGTATAGATCAGAAACTATGGCACTCCACACATATCTGCTGATATCACAAGACCCAAACGTAGTGAAAGTTTTGAAACATGAGGAGAATAAATCTAAGATGACTTCTCTGCTTAATCTAGTAGAGGCATATTTGGCATCAAGCAGGAATAGAAAACAAACCAGAATTAGATAAAAATCAGGCAGAAACTGAATGTGTCAAAAAACAAAAGAAAGAATATAAGGTGAAGGACCAGATGAGAAGGCAAGAAATGTGGAAAATACATAAATATAGTTGCAAGTATAGAAAACTTTGGGAAGACCCTCATGTTGATCAGGAATGAATGCAGGAATGGTTAAGGAGAAGCAAATTCAAACCAAGAGATGAAAGGTTAATATTGGCAGCCCAAGATAATGGGCTATGTACATGCTGGTTTACAAATTCCATTGAAGATATGGAAGAAACAGACAAATGTAAATTTTGTAAAAGTGAATTTGAAACAGTTGCACACCTCGTTGCTGGTTGTGACATACTAATGGCAGAAGGACTGTATACTGAAAGGCCTAATAATGTGGCAAGACTATTGCACTGGGGATTGTGCAAACATTAAGGGTCTGAAGTGGCTGAAAAACACTGGAAACATGAGCCACAAAGCATCATAGAAATTCATGAAGTTTACATCACAGGGGATCACCCATTACCAACAGTTCAAAAGATAGATGCGAGAAAACTGGATATAATGGTTGGGTCCATGAAAAGAAGACAAAAGTAGCATTGCTCATTGAAATCGCCACACCCAGTGACTACAGTGTCTTCTGTACAGAGAGGCACAAAGTCATAAAATATCAGGATCTGCAGGCAGAAATTTGAGCAATGTGGAAGAAAGATGCCTAGACAATTCCAATAGTAGTAGGAGCAATGGGTCTTATAAAAAATAATCTACAATCTTATTTAGATATGTTACCAATACATGTAACCCCATATGAATTGCAGAAGGAGCCATTACTGGGCACATTGCAGGTGCTGTGAAGAGCACTTTTGGCTGACATCAAAGATTGAAACAATAATAATTTCACAAACTTTAATCGTACTTTGACTTGGGAATGGGATCCATTTCTGTCATGGTATTAGAAACCCAAAAGACTTGGAGAAATTAAAAAAGGGACATTTCAACTTTTATGGGCAAAGATACAATCATTCTGACATGTCACTAAGACTCAAAAACATAAAAAGTTGAATAATAAAGATCAAAAGTTTATATTTAGAGGCTCTGACAGTACCTCTCAACTGTACAGATTTTCGCCCCATATTTTTAGTCCATTATGCATAAAATTGTGGTTTTCTGGTAAATCGCTGGGAAATCATTAAGGGTTAAAGTCAGAAAATAATGTCAGACATTTGAGTTTCAGACTTGATATCATACAGAAAATTCATGCTAATGCAAAATCAGTAATTCTATCAGTTTTATAAGTTTGTAAGAACAATATTGAAAATGTGTCCCTATTTCCTGGCCCTTGTCACCCCATTATTGATGGCTTTGTCCAGATTTCTTGCTCTAAGTGATTGAGTGGTATGGTTCTGACATCCTGTACTTGAAATTAATTTATGGTTGTAATTTCATGTTCAGCATTGTATTTTTACAATGGTTCCACTAGATGGCAATAGTAATACACAAATATATGTTGGCTTATAACAGCTTTTCCTGAAAGTTTTTTCTTATATTAAAGTCTTAAATAGTAACTTAGTAACTTAGAAAAAACAATGCAGTTCATGATAGTGTTGGAATCATGTGATTATAAAATGTAATGAATGGAATGCCAGATAAAGGATTTAAGTTGAACTGATTTATAAGCACTGAAAAAGCCTAGTGAAGGTGAACCCTGGGTCTGCTTTATGCACATTTCTCTTTATTAATGGGGGTGCTACAACAGTGAGTCATGGAGTTTTTTAGAATTTGTGCTTTATATATATATATATATATATATATATATATATATATATATATATATATATATATATATATATATATATATATATATATATATATATATATATATATACAGAGGATATAAAAAGTTTACACATCCCTGTTAAAATGCCAGGTTTTTGTGATATAAAAAATGAGACCACAATAAATAATTTCAAAACTTTTCCCACCTTTAATATGACCTACAACTTGTGCAATTCAATTGAAAAACAAACAAATCTGTTTGAGGAAAAATATAAAAAATAAAAAACATGCAATAAGCTGGTTGCATAAGTGTGCACACCCTTAAACTAATACTTTGTTGAAGCACCTAACTAATACTTTGTGAAGTAGCAGAGGGTGTAGGGGGTACAGCCCCCCACATGGGGGGTGCAGGGGGGCTTGCCCCCCTGCATATAGTTGAAGGGTAATATGTTTCTGTATGTACTTGTGCTGGAATATAATGAGTGTTGGTATCCTGTGTGTTTTTGGGTTCCTATTAAAAAGACGAAAATGCATTTTGTTGAATGCGTTTTCATCAACGCATGTAGGGTGAACAGGCAAAACAGCAAAGCGGCTGTTCAGCAAATTCTTTCCCTGGGAAAGAAGTTGCTTGACCGCTTCATTGCCTTGCCATGTTCTGAAGTGTAGTGTGGTCCCTTGTCTGGTATAGCTCCCAAGCATAAATGTGCAACAGTTACTGACCTTAGGGTTAGGGTGCAGGTTATGGTAAGCGCATATGAATGAAAGTGTTTACTGTTTTTTATTTTGTGTTAGATGTATGGTTGAGTTACGTGTGTATGTGTTTTCAGCTGTTTATTTTTGTTTTGGGGGGGGAAGAATTAGGGTTAAGGTAAGTGTGTATGTGTTTGGAACTATTTATGTAAATGTGCGAGAGTTACTGACCTTAGGGTAGGGTGCGAGTTAAGGTAAGTGCATATGTTTTCAAATGTTTACTGCTTTTTTTTTTCGTTAGATGTATGGTTGTGTTACGTGCATATGTGTATTTAGTTGTTTACTGGTTTTTGGGGGGGGTATAATTAGGGTTAGGGTATGTGTGTATGTGTTTGGAAATGTTTAATGTTTTTTTTTTGCGGGGGGGTTGGAACAGTGATTTCTTTCCCTAGGAAAGAAATCGCTGTTCTGTGGTTTCGGCATTTTCAGCTTTCGCTGAAAATATGTAGATGAAACACCATTCGCTGTTTTCAGCATTCTGTGTTTTAATATAGACCTGTGTTTTCAGGATTTTGAGTTTTCAGTATTTTGAACTTTCAGGAGTTTGGGCTTTCAGGATTCTGTAGCGCTCCTATAGATATATATATATATATATTGATAGATAGATATAGATATAGATATATGTATATTTCTACTCACCCACTGTCACCATACAACCCACTATTAACCCTAAGCCCACCTGGTCTCTGAAGAACCTATCGGTCATCTCGGACGTAACACTTGTCACAGTAAGTTCACACCAAAGTCTGAACCCATACCCAGTTACACTCACACAAAACCAGTTAAGCCCCTCCTTGCACTTACCTCATTTCCTCCCAACCCTCCTACTTTCCCAATTTAACCCTTCCATTCTCACCACACTAACTTTCTTCCAATACCATTTTAGCTCCCATTACTATTCCTACCTGAACCTCCTCCAAAGATGCCCTGGACAATTTGGCTTGTTCCCAAACCTCATTTATTCCATAAAAATAGACGCTGAGTTACTATAGAATGAAAGATTTGTTTATACACAAACTACAAACATAAATTCTCACAAGGCAGAAGTTGTATGACTATATTTTTTACATTTTAAAAGAAATTAATTTACCGTGGGATATTTTACAGGGTCCATTTGGTAAATCCCTCTTTCATACATTTCTGAGACTTGGAATTATTATTTATTAAGCAGTTCTAATTTTTCATGAACTTGCTATGCCATTTTAATTTTGTCTGTCCCATCATTTGCCTTTCTCTCTCTTATACATATCTGCAAAACATGTTATTCTCATTTGGGGTAGTATCTAATTATTGACCATGAGGTGGGTAAGGAGGTCTCTATTCAAATGCAGTTGGTTAATTAGATAACAAAAAAGGAAAATGGCTATGCTTAAAATGGCCTGCAAGGACGGCTAGCCTAGTTCTTACTCATGAACCTATGTTAAATACCATCCTGGTTAAAAAGGCCAATTTTCTTCTATTTTAATTCTTTCTTTTACTGTGTGTTTTGCCAGTTTCTTTCAGTTTTACAAGGCATCACTCTCATCTTCCATTTTCTCTGGCTTTACCAGTTTATCTTTTATGTAATAAGTGCAGAAAATGTCATCCTAATATTTGAGGCCACTTTACCTGTTAATCATAATATTGCCATGTTTATATGTATACTTGTTATATGCAAAACAGGAAAAGCAGTCAGTGAAACAGACTGAACGAGAAAAAAATTGGCCATAAATGTTTTCTAGAGATTCTGTGCTGCTGCTCCTATTTTGTAATGGTCTGCTTTTCAGTAGCACATAATTTCATTTTGACTGACTAGATTCTGTAGTTAGCAGGATATATTCATCTTTTAGATGAAGCGTTAAACTAAGATTTGGTCTGCTTGAGTTGGTGTTAACTCAGGTTGATGTAAAAGATCCCAGGATATCTATTGTGAAAATCAAAGGAAGTTAGTTCTTGATGCCCTGGTCACATTCCCAGAACAATATAATGACCATCATGGGTCTGCCCCAAATGTGGCCATTAGCCCTTGTAGGACTAACCCTGTTGAAAAAAGAAAAATAAATACATCCTAGCATGCTATTATTTTTTTCCTTTTTGCTGGTTGACTTCCTAATCTATGATTCCCATCTTCCTTTATTCAGACAACACCTGATCAATGACTCAAAGCTCTCACTTACTCTCTTGTATTAACAGTATAAAAGACAAGAGGCTTCAAACAGTTAACAGCCCATGTTTTGGTGCTGTTGTGGCAAAGATGGTCCAATTAATATGTTAGAGTTCCACAGCAACAAGTACCTTTTCCTCCTCTGCCGCCCTATGGCCTTTCACAGAAAAGAGTTTAAAACTGACAAAGGCAAACATGAGGAAATGGAGAGGAACATTGAAGATGTACCACCCATGCATGTCATGACTGAAGTTATACCTTGCACCATTCAGTTCAAAAAATATATAACAACTTATAAGCAGGTTTATATATTTTGTTTTCCTTGGCACTGATGTGGAACTCCTCCCTCCCCCTATCAATGAGCAAGAATTGTGACCACTTTTTTTTTTTTTTTTTTTTTTTTAAGAAATGAATATTGTACCATGAAAGGGGGAGGTTCTGGAGAAGCACATATGCATCTCAAGATTCAAAGATATAACGTGAGTTACAGTCAAAATAAGTCTTTAAGAAAATCTCAGTCCCTCATATGGATGATGACAGTATTCCTTTAAGGAAAATCCCAGTCATTTCCAAGGGTATCCACAGGTAGGTGCAAGGGCGTGCATTTGCAACCCCCTGAATCACAGCCGGATTCAGCACTAGTGGAATGATCAGTCACCTAGGCCTGGGCTGAGAGGGGGTCCACTGGCCGGGAGATTAATTTACTTTTAATTTAAAAAAATATTCTTTTTTTTTTCTTTTTCTTTTTTTAAGGGTGTTCTTCTTTAAGAATGCCTTTTGTGTCAGGTTGCACAGACGCAGAAGATGAAAACAGGTTGCAAACACTTGTTGTCTCTGTGTGACTGATTGTTTACATCTTCATCTTCCGAGTGCATGGAATTTGAATTCCAGAAGACTTTTGGACTCTGTCCTACAAAGGACAAGTGAGCAATATGTGTGTGTGTGTGTGTGTGTGTGTGTGTGTGTGTGTGTGTGTGTGTGTGTGTGTGTGTGTGTGTGTGTGTGTGTGTGTGTGTGTGTGTGTGTGTGTGTGTGTGTGTGTGTGTGTGTGTGTGTGTGTGTGTGTGTGTGTGTGTGTGTGTGTGTGCGTGTGTTTAAGAAGTTGGTAGGCAGGTGTGTGTGTGTGTGTGTGTGTGTGTGTGTGTGTAAGAAGTAGGTGGGTCTTTGTGTGTGTGTTTAAGAGGAAGGTAGGAGTGTAGGGAGAGTTACTGCTCTTTTGGGTTAGAGACTTTTGTAAGCTCTACAGGAAATATTTTAAGGGGTAAGCTTAGGGAGTGATGCAGCCAGAACCTGCCAGCTTTCTATCAAAAAATGCAAATAAATGAAATTGGTTGAAGCCTTTCATTTGGTGATTTGAAAGTATGTTCATAAGTTATTAAACTTATGATGGTTCAATGATTAGAATGAGTTAGAGTCCCAAGTGATGGAATGAAAAAAAAAATAAAAAACACAAAAGAGAAAGTTAACTCTTTACTGTAATTACATAAAGTGTAGTAACTACTGTTACAGAAAATGTTGAGGTAAACCTAGTTAAGACAGGCCTGTTGTTTGTAAAATTGCTTTTTAACATATATTACTTGGAGGAAATGCACCATATACAAATGCAGGAACTAGGAAAGCAAACACATACCTATTTAGGACTCATAGAGTTATACTGACCTAGTTAGGGTATATAAATGTGGCAAATGATTTTCAGTAAAACTAATGAAATGGATTAATTTGATATGGTTCTTTATCCTGTTAGTCAAAGCTGCTTTTTTATGCTGATGGGATAGTAAGTAGAGGTTGCACAGCTTTCACAAAAAGGAAAAATGGAAGTGCTTGATGTTGTTCTGTATCATACAGCTTCAGACTGCTTTGTGTGCTGGTGTGATGGGCAGGATCCTATGCCTGCAATAATATAGTATGATGAGAAAGGAAGAATGTACTAGACACACGATCCTTCAGGAAAATAGACTGAACACACACATACACACACACACACACACACACACACACACACACACACACACACACACACACACACACACACACACACACACACACACACACACACACACACACACAAATATTACTTATTTCTCTCGGCATCAACAGTAGGTTTACATAAATTAACAGCAACTGTAATAAAACTACAATACTATGATGTATTTATATATATATATATATATATATATATATGTGTGTGTGTGTGTGTGTGTGTGTGTGTGTGTATTATATATATATATATATATATATATATATATATATATATATATATATATATATATATATATATATTTATTATAACCCAGCCACTGGGGATGCACAAGCCAGTGCATTTCTTTGTGCCGGTCCCAAGCCCGGATAAATGGGGAGGGTTGTGTCAGGAAGGGCATCCAGAGTAAAACTTCGCCATATCATTCATGCGGACAGCAGTAAATATTTACATACCGGATCGGTCGAGGCCCAGGTTAACAATGACCGCCATCAGTACTGTTAGCCAACAGGGTGCTAGTGGAAATTGGGCTAATGTTTGCCGAAGGAGGAGAAGAGGGGAAAGTCATGGCTGAAGGCAGGAAGAGAGGAGAAAGGCTTGGACTGTGGTAATGAGGGTCGGAACTTTGAATGTTGGCAGTAGGACTGGTACAGGAAGAGAGCTAGCCGATATGATGGACACTAGGAAGTTTGGTATATTGTGTGTGCAAGAGACCAGATGGAAGGGGAGTAAGGCTAGGTGTATCGGTAGTGGGTTCAAATTGTTTTATCATGGTGTGGATGGGAGGAGAAATGGTTGTAGGAGTTATCCTAAAGAAACAGTATGCTAAGAGCATTTTGGAGGTAAAAAGAGTGTCAGATAGAGTGATGTTTATGAAGCTGGAAATTGATGGTGTAATGATGAATGTTGTTAGTGCATAGTGCATATGCTCCACAAGTTGGGTGTGTGATGGATGAGAAAGAAAAATTTTGGAGTGAGTTGGATGAAGTGGTGATGACTGTACCCAAGGGTAAGAGAGCGGTGATTGGAGCAGATTTCAATGGGCATGTTGGTGAAAGGAACAGAGGGGATGAGGAAGTGATGGGTAGGTATGGTGTTAAGCAAAGGAATGCAGAAGGTAAGATGGTAGTGGATTTTGTGAAAAAGATGGACATTGCTGTGGTGGATACGTATTTTAACAAGAGGGAGGAGCATAGGGTGACATACAAGAGTGGAGTAAGATGCACACAGGTGGATTATATCTTATGTAGGATGGCCAGTTTGAAGGAGATTGGAGACTGTAAAGTGGTAACCAGGGAAAGTGTAGTTAGGCAGCATAGGATGGTGGTTTGTAGGATGACATTGGTGATCAAGAAGAGGAGGAGGAGTGTGAGGACAGCACCAAGGATCAAATGGTGGAAATTGAAAAAAGGGTAATTGTGAGGTGGAGTTCAGGGAAGAGTTAAGACAGGCACAGGGTGGCAGTGAATAGTTACCAAACAGCTGAGTAACTACAGTAGAGACAGTAAGGGAGATGGCTAGAAAGGTGCTTGGTATGACATCTGGACAGAGGAAGGATGACAAGGAGATATGGTGGTGGAATGAAGAAGTACAGGAGAGTATACAGAGAAAGAGGTTGGCAAAGAAGAAGTGGAATTATCAGAGAGATGAAGAAAGTAGACAGGAGTATAAGGATATGAGGTGCATGGCAAAGAGAGAGGTGGCGAAGGCTAAGGATAAGGCAAATGAAGAATTGTATGAAAGGCTGGACACTAAGGAGGAAGAAAAGGATCTGTACCGATTGGCTAGACAGAGGGACTGAGCTAGAAAAGATGTGAGGAGAGTGTGTTGAGCAGATGGAAAGAGTACTTTGAGGGGTTGATTAATGAAGAGAATGAGAGGGAGAGAAGGTTGGATGATGTGGGGATAGTGAATCCAAAGTGCAATGGATTAGCAAGGAGGAAGTAAGGATAGCTATGAAGAGGATGAAGAATGGAAAGGCTGTTGGTCCAGATGATATACCTGTGGAAGCATGGAGGTGTTTAGGTGAAATAGCAGTGGAGTTTCTAATCAGATTGTTTAATGAAATCTTGGAAAGTGAGAGGATACCTGAGGAATGGAGAAAAAGTGTTTTGGTACCAATTTTTAAGAATAAGGGTGATGTGCAGAGCTGTAGTAACTACAGAGGGATTAAACTGATCAATCACAGCATTAAGTAATAGGAAAGAGTAGTGGAAGCTAGGTTAAGAAGGAACGTGATGATTAGTGATCAGCAGTATGGTTTCATGCCGGGAAAGAGCACTACAGATGCGATGTTTGCTCTGAGAGTGTTGATGGACAAGTACAGAGATGGTCAGAAGGAGTTTCATTGTGTTTTTGTAGACTTAGGGAAAGCATATGACAGGGTGCCTAGAGAGAAGTTGTGGTATTGTGTGAGGAAGTCGAGAGTGTCAGAGAAGTATGTAAGAGTGGTACAGGATATGTACGAGGGTAGTGTGATAGTGGTGAGGTCTGCGGTGGGAGTGACGGATGCATTTAAGGTGGAGGTGGGATTACATCAAGGATCAGCTCTGAGCCCTTTCTTATTTGCAATGGTGATGGACAGGTTGACAGATGAGATCAGACAGGAGTCCCCGTAGACTATGATGTTTGCAGATAACATTGTGATCTGTAGTGAGAGTAGGGAGCAGGTGGAGGAGACCCTGGAGAGATGGAGATATGCTCTAGAGGGAAGAGGAATGATGGTCAGCAGGACTAAGACAGAATATATGTGTGTGAATGAGAGGGAAGATAGAGGAATGGTGAGGATGCATGAGTAGAGGTGGTGAAGGTGGATGAGTTTAAATACTTGGGATCAATAGTTCAGAGTAATGGTGTGTGTGGAAGATAGGTGAAGAAGAGAGTACAGGCAGGATGGAGTAGGTGGAGAAGAGTGTCAGGAGTGATTTGTGACAGACGAGTACCAGTAAGAGTGAAAGGGAAGGTAGTGAGACCAGCTATGTTATATGGGTTGGAGACAGTGGCATTGACAAAAAGGCAGGAGTTAGAGCTGGATGTGGCAGAGTTAAAGATGTTAAGATTTGCACTGGGTGTGATGAGGATGGAAAGGATTAGGAATAAGTATATTATAGGGTCAGCCCAGGTTGCAAGGTTTGGAGACAAAGCCAGAGAGGCAAGATTACATTGGTTTGGACATGTGCTGAGGAGGGATGCTGAGTATATTTGGAAAAAGATGCTAAGGATGAAGCTACCAGGTAACAGGATAAGAGGAAGGCTTAAGATAAGGTTTATGGATGTGGTGAGAGAGGACATGCAGGTGGTTGGTGTAACAGAGCAAGATGCAGAGGACAAGAAGAAATGGAAACAGATGATCCGCTTTGGCAATCCCTAATGGGAACAGCCGAAAGAAGATGATGATATATTTAGTACATAAACAGTTATTAAGCAATCTGAACTTCAAAAACCAACTAAAAAGCTATATAAATAAAGCTGTATATACAGAGCTATAACAGACTTGAATGCTGAAGTGTAGAGCATGTACATTGTTACCAGTAGTTGGACTAATAAGAATATGTTAGCTTATCTAGTCTGAAAACAACAACATTCGTAACCTTTCTTGGGGTGTCTTACAAATGTAACCCTGAGAAATGGGTACTCATTATTTTTTCCATAAACATAGGGTGTCAAGTTCTGGGCTGCAGATTATAACCTACAGAATGCTTTCTTAGCTAAAGCCTTGTTAAAATTTAGTCTAAAAAGAGTCGGGGCTTGCACACTGCAAATACAAAGAGGATTTGGCAGTTGATCAAAACTGGAGTCTTTGTGCAAGTGGGGGAGACTACCAGCATTATAACAACTTGAAAGACAGGGAGTTCAGAAGCAAGTGGCTCGAAAGAGAAAGTCAGTTATTATGTTGTAGTATTACTCAGTGGTGTCCTCCTTAGTGAGAGTGATGAAGAAGAAAATTATATTTATTTTTGATGAGTGCTTGTAGTTTGGCTATGATTAAGTGCATTATTTAACAGGGAATATTCCAATCTGACCATTGGAATCAGAAGAGCTCTAGTTCTTCTCATTTCTCGGTGAAAAAGTAAATATGTTTGTAGACAAACTTGGCTCGGTGGTGGACTTTGTTATTTTTAAGTGTTTGGAGTGAATGTAAGTTGATGGTCTTAAAGAAATCCTACAAACCTTTGTTAAGTTACTGGGGATATACTTGTGTCTAGCCTGTCTTTTATTGATGTGGTAGGGCCTGATACAAGTCTTCATTGAGAGCCAGAAAGCATCACAGTACATGTATTTATATCAGTCCCTATGTCTTTATCTTCCATCCAGAACCAGTTTTAAGTAGTCATTTCGGAACTTAGTGCAGCAGGAGTAGGGACAGAGTTAAGGATAATAATAATAATATTACCAGCATAATGTGTGCATTTGAGGGAAGAAGTCAAATGTCTGCTCATAACTAATAGATCTATCCAAGAATCTTATGTCCCTTCTGTTTGGAAAAAAGCCATTATCCTTCCACTCCACTAAGGTGGTACATCCTCTGATATTTCTAACTTTCGACCAATAGCTCTTTCATCTCCAATATCAAAAAATTCTTGAGAAATCTATCCAAAAACAATTAATCAACTATTTGATCTGCAATAACATTCTCTCCTCCATCCAACATGGATTTCGACCCGGCCACAGCACATCTACAGCACTAATATCCTTCATGGATACCATTAATAGAATACGTGACACTGGCTCAATAGCATCTGCCCTATTTCTAGACCTTTCAAAAGCTTTTGACACCTTTTCTCATTCTATACTCCTCTCTCAACTTTCTTTCATAGGCCTTTCTTCTCACACCCTAAATTGGTTCAGAAGCTATCTCTCAGATAGGCTACATTCCGTCAAATGGCAACATTCAGTCTCCCCCTACCTCCATTACCCTACTGCAATCCCACAAGGATTGATCTTAGGCCCTCTTTTTTTATCTTATTCATAAACAACCTTCACCTAGCATTATCCCATATCTCCCTAGTCCAGTACGCAGACCACTCAACGATAGTCTGCTCTGCACCTAACCTCACTACTTTACAAAAATTTACCCAAACTGCCTTCACAACCATTGAGACTTGGCTTCACAAAAACCATCTCTCCCTAAATGCCAAAAAAAACTAAGCTAATGTTGTTTACTCCAAAAAAAATACCATCATTAACAGACAAGACTTCAACATACACTCATTGACGTCAATAAAACTTGAAATTGTAGCCAGTACCAAATTATTAGGTGTCATTGTAGATGAAAATCTAAAATTCGATTTACATATCCAATGCAGTATGTCAAAAACCCATAAAAAACTCGGTCTATTTTACAGGCACAAAGCATTCCTCTCCATACCAACCAAACAAACATTAGCCCTCTCATATTTGCTTCCCTCCCTAACATACAGAGCCCCCTTACTGACCAACCTCCAGTCATCCCTGAAGCAAAAACCAGAATCCTGCTATAATAAAATCACTAAATTTGCTTCTAATACCTGCCATTCTACCCATCACTGTATAGCCCTGAGAAATCTCCAATGGCTTGAATTCCCACATTATTTATCACTCCTTCAGCTTACTACATCCCATAAACTTATTTACAAGTCACAAGACTGCCCTTCATTCAGCTCCTTATTCTCCTCCTAGATCTCTTCAATCTGAAAACCAGAATCTACTACAAATCCACAAACCAAACGTTTCTATTAGTAAACTCCTTTATAGCTGGACAATTGCCAGATCCTGGAACAATCTCCCCTCTTATTTCTGCTCTATACAACAATCCTCTAACTTCAAAAATGCCCTACACAAACATCTCCTCTCCAACTGGATCTGTAACTGCACCACCCAGACTAGTGCCATAACTTAACCTCCTTCTCCACCCCCAGTCCTCCGTCTTCCTACTTTCCAGTCTCAATAATATTATAACTTCTTCAGATGAATTAATCATCTCTTCCTGAATTTCTCCTTAACATGTTCTTTTTCCTCACCTAGGCATTCTACCCCATAACTTTTTCCTAACTTAATCCTGAAAAAAAAATGTAACCCATCTACAATTTATCATTGCTACTTTAACTTGTCAGCTTAGCAAGGTCATTATCTTTGTAACAAAACTGACTTGACTTTAATTATTTGTTTAAACTTTTTTTCTCATTTTTGTCATTGTCTCCTTATATTTTTGCACTGTTAGAAATTTTGTAACTCTGTAACCCATACAGGTGCTAAATGTAATGTAATCTAATATGTAATTGGAGCTTTTCTCCCCGGGCCTCTAGTGAAAATGGGCTCTTGCCCAGTGGACCTTCCCGATAAACAAATGTCAATAAATAAAAAAATAATAAATAAGTTATTTTTTAATACTGAAAACAGAAGGGTTCCCTGCAAAGAGCCCTGAGCTACTCCAGCACTGAAAACAAGATTATAGTGCAAGAACAACCATGATTATGCTCCGGTTTTAGGAGAAAGACAACCTAGTTAAAAAAAATCCTCTAGCACAAGAAACAATATTATCAGCATTTAGAAGGATGCTTAAAGAAGGATGCTTAACAATTGTTAAACGCCTTTCAAAATACTGTTAATATTAGGTCTTGTGCTAAGCACTGAGTACTGCCAAATAAATAAAAACATGATGCAAATAAAATGCACCTGTATTCATTCTATATTTATTTGTTATCTAAACACCATGATAAGCATAAAACTTCAGAAAAATTAACAAAACATTTAAATACTCTTTGAAATGTGAGGGACTGCAGTTCAAACCTCTCAACTGTACAGATTTTTGCAAAAAGTATAGCTTTTTGTCTTTTTTTTTTGGTCTGTTCATAAAAATTGTGCTTTTTGACAAATCACTAAGATGATCTAAAGATTAAAGTCACTAAATAATGACGTGCATTTGTTTCAGACTTCATATCCTTCAAAAAAATTAATGCTAACATAACTCCTGTTATTCTAGCAACTTTCTAAGTTTATAAGAGCAATATTTAAAACATGTACCTAGTGTTGGGCCTTTCTCTCCCCATTGTGACTGGCTTTGTCCAGATTTCTTGAGCTAGGAGATTGAGAAGAATGGTGTGTGTGTGTGTGTGTGTGTGTGTGTGTGTGTGTGTGTGTGTGTGTGTGTGTGTGTGTAAGAGGTAGGTAGCATACCCCTCAATTGTCCAGGTCCTCATACAAAATGATTGAAATTGCTAAATAATGACAGACATTTGAGTTTTAGACTTTATATCCTTTAGAAAAATGCACACTAACACAAATCCTGTTATTCTAGCAATTTTCTAAGTTCATGAGAGCAATATTTATAATCTGCCCCTATTTATTATAGGTTTTGTCCAGATTTCATGCACTAAGAGGATGAGGTGTGTGTGAGAGGGAGTGAAATGCCCTAGTTAGGGTTAGCAGGTGGTTAGTAATTTGTTTAGACTTTAGCTATAGGAAACAAGAGCCTGAAACCTCTACTCCAAATACCAAGCTGCATTTTTCAAGGAACTGAGTTTCACATGCATTTTTCAAGGAATTTAGTTTCAAGTGCATTTTTAAGGAATTGTGAGCTTTAAGGGAAGTTTACTACTGCTCATGCGAAGTCTGTTTACAAGTGCAACTGTTCTGTTTACTAAACAATATGACTATTGTGGTATAGAATTTTAAAGCACAACAGTTACCATACTTGTGTTTTAATGCAGAGGGTGGGGGTTCTACTCCCAGAGAATGTAGATGGATTGCTGATATTGTGTTTTATTTTAAGGGGGAGGGTGCTGCGGTCCTGAGTATGTACTCCTTTGGATGAGATTCCTAGTAACTATGAACCTGTTTTCAGTTTGCCATCCATTGTCTATTGCAATATTACCAGCTTACCATTTTTTTAAATGTAACATAGGCTATTTATTCTTCAAGGACAGCAGGCAATGGATTTGTAGATGAAACACTGAAATATAAAGTTGTTTGCTACCATCAACCTTTTCATTAGTTTTACTACCGCAGAGATTGTGCATATTGACTGATATTGGTGGATTGTAATGACAAAAGTTTGAGTGACCTTTTGTGGTTGAAATGTTCTGAATTGGGCAGTTTTGTCATTATTGGTTCATATGTTTTGTTTCATTGCTTACAGAAAAATGTTCAAAACTATAAATTTAACACATGCTCTAACAAGTAGTCTATCATACAAGGGATATCATTTAATTATTATATATTATAATTTAATACAATCAGGAAGGTGAATAAAAGAGCTTTTGCATGATCCTAAAATGTGTACAAGGGGCGTATGATTTGAAAACAGCCCAAAGGTAAACTTAATCCACCACTGGCCAGATGCATTTTCTTTGAATGTGGGTTTCAATGCTGCTTCAGTGAATGAGAGTTTCAAAGGCAGAGAAGTTTTAATGCTAAGTCTGCTTTCATTGTGAGACTGTATTACTTTGTTTAGCAAATATCTGTCAGTGTTTGTGTTATAAAAAATGAAATAAAAGTTTTAAATTAAATCCAAATATCTGTAATCATTGTATTTATTTATTTATATTTATTTATTGACATTTGGTAACCGGGAAATTCCACTGTGTCAGAAACCCATTTTCAGGGGAGGCTCGGGGATAAAAGCTACAAGAAACGTTACAAAAGATAATATCATATGAGCAGTTATATACAGAATATAAGGAACATACCTTGCAGTTACAATTTAACATCAGTCATCAGTTACCAGTTCAAGTAAGCATTATACATATCAACAAGTATTTACAGAAATTTAAGGTAGTGACAGTATGCAAACTATAAGCAGTTTTGTACAGGCATGTATAAACAACATTCACATTCTCTCTCTCTCTCTCTCTCTCTCTCATTTTTTTAGGGACCAAAAACAAAGGTGTATGATTTAAAGGACATTATTTGATGGAGACTTGTGACAGAGACAGTGACCTGTTTAAGGAGGTTTAGGTGATTTGTTACAAACATATGTTTGATTATTGAGGTAATGGGATTTTAGTGCAGTTCTGAATGCTTTTAAGGAGTCTATATGAGTAATGGAAGAGGGTAGTGAATTTCAAGCTTTGGCGATGATGAAGGAATAGAGGCTTTGTCCAGCACATTTGTTGGGCTTGGATATGCTTAGGAGCTGTTTGCTTGAGGACCTAAGATTATGTGCAGGGATGTATGTATGTAGGATGGTCTAAAGAGAGGGGCAAAAGTTGGGGTTATATAGTAGCTTGTGGGTAAGTGTTAGTTGGGTGTATTGTAGATAGTGGGAGAAGTCGAGCCAGTTTATACTTTTTAAGGCAACACAATGATGGGTTCGAGTTGGCATGTTGCAGGCAAATTTTGCTGTTTTATAGTAGCAAGACTGTAATTATTTTTAAGAGTTGCAAGTATGTCGGTATAAATAGGGCTACCATAAAGAAGGGTGGGGAGGAAAAGAGAGTTGGACAGGTTTAACTTGGTAGGTGTGTTCATAAAATATTTATGTCTATATAGTGTACCACGTTTGAAATGTTTTTTCTTGATTACATCATGAATGTGATTATCGAAAGAGAGTTTGTCATCAATTGTGATGCCTAGACATTTTGATGATTTTACTTGTTCTATTTCGATATTATTTTGTGAGATGATTTTGAAGTTTTTATTTAAGGATTTGGATGAAAATATTAGGAATTTAGATTTTTTGGGGTTGAGTAGAAGTTGGGCAATATTTAGCCAGGATTCAATAGAAGTTAAGGCTTTTTGTGATAGAAATTGAAAGTCTGTCATGTTGCTGGCAGAGAAGATTATTGTAGAATCGTCTGCGTATCGGATTAGAGTACTAAGATAGGAAGCTTTGTGGAGGTTATTAATGAAAACGTTAAATAATTCTGGCCCAAGAATGGACCCCTGGGGAATTCCTGTTTTGTTTAGAAGATATTCATATTGCTTGCTCTGCCATTTGACAGATTGTTTCTTGTCAGAACTATAGTTGGAGAATCAAGCCAGTGAATGTGGGGAGCAATTTAAGGACTGTAGTTGTAGTAGTAGTTAAGGGTGTGAAACTATCTAAAGCCTTGGATAGATCCAATAAGATAACAGAGGTTATTAGATTAGCATCTAAGGCTTTCTTAACAGTGTTGGTAAACAAAAGTAAGGCAGTGGTAGTGCTGTGTGCAGGGCGGAAACCATATTGAGTGGTGGCAAGTAAGTTATTGTTGCTGAGATATTTTAACAGATGAGTGAGTATGCACTTTTCTAGGGTTTTAGATATAGGAGAGAGTATAGAGATGGGCCGGTAATTAGAGAGATCACTAGCATTACCACCTTTATGTAACAGAGCAATAATGTATTTTTTCAAAGTTGTGGAATGTATGATTCAGAGATGGAGCGATTGACGAGAATGTTAACAGGGTATGCTATAGCATCTGAATCAATTTTTAAGTATTCTGCTGGAAGTCTGTCAACAGAGGGGGAGCATGGCTTTAGTTTAGTTAACAGTTTATGCACTAGAGAGCGGGTACAGGTTGTATAGCAAAAGTACAAGTGACAGAGCTGCTATCTGAGGTGTCATTTAAAGGAGGGAGCTTGTGTTTGACTTAGGAGAAGGGATTTGTGTTGCTATCTGATTTAATTGAGGTAGAGTTTGTTTGAGTAGAGAAGTCATTGACAAGTTTTTGAATGGTTTCAATGAAATGGGTGTTAAAGGCCTGGGCAATTTCTAGTGGGTCTTTATCAGGGGATGGTGTAGGATTTTGCTGGTTTCCAGGGTTAAGGAGTGAGGTAATAGATTTCCATAACTTTTGTGGATTGTTGTTTCGGGAGTCTAGATGAGTGGAGAAGTAGTTTCTTTTGTCAGTAATGACCAGCTTTTTAGCAGTGTTACAGAGTTGTTTGTATTTTATTTCACTTTGTGGGGTTCTATTTTACTCCATTCATTCCATGCTCTGCCCTTAGCAGTGAGAGTCTGTTTAGCATTTTGTGTAAACCAAGGGACATGGATATGCTTAATTTGTTTTGTTCGCATAGGGGTGAGACTATTGAGAGTATTAAAAATACATTATTGAAGTACTCTACTGCTTCGTCTAGCAGAAGTATTTTAGTTGGGTACCAGTTCAGGGCCTTTAAAATGTCTATAAATACCTTTTGACTGAAATGGGTAAGGTTTCTAGAAGTTTTGTACAGATGGGCTTTTGTTGTTTGTGTTTGGGTTCTGTGAGTGAAGGCAGGTATATGGTCACTAGACATGCTTGGGAGGGTTCCAGTGCAAGTGTATTTATGGGTGTGTGAGACGAGAATCCAATCAAGGGTGGATTCATTTTGTTTATTTATTATATGTGTGGGATCTGTGATGAGTTGGGTAAACCTATACAGGTTTATACTATTAGAGGGGTAGTTGCAAATGAAAGTTTGACAGTTTATGTTAGTATCACCCAAAATAATGGTTTTGTTTGAGATATTTTGGGTTACCTAGGAGAGAAAATCTTCTAAAATGGGTATATTTTGACCTTGGGGAATGTATAGTCTTGCAATACAACTTTGTTTTCTTTTGTTGATATGGAGTGTTGCTGGTAATTGTTCTACGTTACCAAAGGTTGGAACAGGTTTGGAAAATTGTGTAATAGTTAAGGAGCCATGGTAGATTAGTGCAATGCCACCACCCTTTTTTGTGCAAATGGTCATTTCTAAGTATGTTGTACCCTGGGGGGGGTTATTTCAGTATCAGATATATGTGGTTTCAACCATGTTTCAGTAAGTGCAACAATATCTGGGGTGTATAAACAAAGCCAGGCTTGGAATTCAGTAAACTCAATTGTAGAAGTAAAGCAGAAAAACGTATGCTCACTGAGAGTTTTGAACAGTGTTTATGGCAACTGGGGAGAAATAGCTAAGTAATGGGAGACTGGAATGGCTGCATAGGGGGTGCTCTGGGATTACCTCTTCAAAAATTCTGGCAGGTACCCTTGGTCACTTCCCTGGTTGATGCCACTTTTATTGCCTCAAACTCTTATGTGGAAGGGAACAAA
This sequence comes from Protopterus annectens, assembly GCF_019279795.1. Lineage (NCBI taxonomy): Eukaryota > Metazoa > Chordata > Ceratodontiformes > Protopteridae > Protopterus > Protopterus annectens. The sequence goes on along the minus strand of NC_056739.1, from coordinate 934,667,920 downwards.
TAGGTTCTAGACCCTTGCCTTAGCTGAACAAAAGATTTATCAAGGGATCCAGAGGAGGCTAGATGGTCAGAGCATGGACTGAACAAAAAGAAAGGAAGCAAGAAATGATGTAGCAAAAGGCATTCAGATGGGGAGGGAGAAAACTTAATTCAGATTAAAAATGCTATTGCAGAAGAGAGAGTCCTTCAGTGAATAAGAATGTACAAAACAGGAAAATATGTTGTAGATCTACTTCAAGGTTGTATGAAAGACTATGGAGAATATGAAGTATTCAAGAAATATAAGGGAATACAGAATTGAGAACATAAAATACAGTGTAAATAAAATCTGTTGAATTCAGAGAAAAAATGCCATACGGAAGGATGGATATCCAGTTTTGCAATGAAGATGTCTAAAGGACCCTGAACCAACATAAACCAAAATTAGAAAAATATAAGCATTCATGGAGAATCACTACAGATTAATTCAAGAAATGAGAAGAGACTCTAAGATCATACAATATTATGGAAAGGATATAATCCCCAACCCCAAAAACTGTATGATATTGCATACTTTACATAGCTAACCAAACTGTGTTGACTAAGATGCTGTAGACCAAAAGAACATTTAATCAAATTTGCTACCCCCACACACACACACACACACACACACACACACACACACACACACACACACACACACACACACACACACACACACACACACACACACACACACACACACACACACACACACAGGGGCATAGTGACAATCATTGACTCAATGAAATATCAACATCTCTAACACTGATATGTTAATGTTTACTGACCATGCATGTTTTAAAAGTGTGTTTTTGCAAGGGCGGGCCCTCCTGTGCCCCCACCTCACCCACAAATTATTTATTCTGACTCTGAGATAGCACAATCCCAGGCGAATGGCATATTCCCCAACCAAAGGCATTGTATGATCTCGTACATCAGTCAACCATCTGTTTTGTTGACCAAAGTGTGCCAATAAATAGAGGCAGATTTAAACTTCAGTTGACTGCCTGCACATAGCCTATATCATGTGTGAGTGTGTGTGTGTGTGTGTGTGTGTGTGTGTGTGTGTGTGTGTGTGTGTGTGTGTGTGTATTATTTATATTTGATAGATAGATAGATAGATAGATAGATAGATAGATAGATAGATAGATAGATAGATAGATAGATAGATGGGTCCCTATCATAACACTGAAAACGCATTTTACTGAAACCCAAATTGTCTAACCCAATTCACTGAAAACTCATTGTCACATTCCACTTTAATAAACCACCTAAATGCCAAGGAGTTTTGATGACCTTTATTATTTGAACATAATAACAATAAATGCATGAAACGTTATTAAACATAAACATAACTCCAATTCTTTGTAAAGAGGAAACGTAAAATTACTCTCCATAAGGGCAATGTAACACCACTCACCCTTAGAATAAGCAGTGCCCCCCATTTTCTCTTATCATCACATTTACAAGGCAGCATTCCACCACTCACCTTCAACACCTCTGTTCCAAACTAAACCACCACGTCCAAACAAACTCCACTGACAATTTTCCACAAGTTATCTGCCAGAGGGGGAAGAGAAGAGGGGCAAGCCTGTCCCTCTTCTCTGCCCATCAGCTACCTAAAAAAAGTCATTTTTTACCATATGTCCTATTATGTAGGGATAGGTAGGGGTGGGAGGTTGGTATAATGGTTAAGCTGTTTACCTTCCAGCCAGACAGTGCAGCGTTTGAGTCTCACTTGGGATAATTGGCTAGGCTTGAAATGGCCCACAAGGGCAGTTAGTCTAGTAGTAATCTATGAACCTATGTAAGTGAGTCTAGGACTTTGTACACCAGTTGTGATGGCCAGCATCAGGTTGTAGCCCCAGATTAGTAGATGTCATGTTTGCTCTCATTCACTGTGTGTGGTGTTTTTTTTTTCTCTGCAGTTGTGCAATCATGGAGTTAGTATACATGTAAGGAAAAGGGGGTGTAACACCCCCACATCGGGGTGTGTGGTGGCCTTGCAAAAACATGTTTTTATGATATATTTCTTGTGGAGAATGCTTCCAGTAAAATGAGTTTTCAGTGTTATGAGGAGACTCGCGCATGTGTGTGTGTGTGTGTGTGTGTGTGTGTGTGTGTGTGTGTGTGTGTGTGTGTGTGTGTGTGTGTGTGTGTGTGTGTGTGTGTGTGTGTGTGTGTGCTTGTGTGTTTGTGTGTGTGTGTTTGTGTGTGTGTCTGCACATTTTAAAATATATAGTTTGCTAAATAGAGATATAGATGCACATACTTTATTATGATTCCTTTCTCTAGTGCTAGAGAGAAATGTGACAGGCTGCATCGCTGCTGTTTGTCAAATGCCTCAAAAATGGTATGAAAAAAATGCATTTCTTAAATGTAAAGAACACAGCTTATATTCCCAGGTAAATGATAGTTGTATACAAAATGTCAAATAGATTTTGAGCTGGAACAAAGAAATGTCAGGAAACTGAACTGGGACCTTAAGGATTATGGAATGGGCTACGCATTTAAGTCCCGATAATTTCAAAGGTCTGTTTGTTTCACCAATAACAAGGTGATACTACCAATAATAAAACTACTGGAGTTAGACACAAAGCAAAATAGGAGTAATCATCCCAGGTCTACTTTTTGAACACTTTTTACTGCTTCTTAATCTGTTATTTCATTAAATTCTGATACATATATGAAATTTGTTGAACTACCACCTCCACCTCCACAGTCAAAGAAATGTGCAGGGGACTGGGAAGAACTAAGCTGTTCAAGCATGGTGGATGTAAACATAGGAAGTTCATCTCTCTGCAGTCATATACTGGAGAAATTTCAGAAACTCTTAGCAACAGTGCAAAAATCTATAAAATCAATTAATTATTAATTATCAAATGCTTCTTTTAGTTCTACTGCCACTATTCTGAAGAGACATATCCGCCGGGATTCAATAAATGTTTTACTTTGTTTCCGAATAGTGCAGCAGCTCCTGCATGGAACATGGCCGCCCAGTGATCCAGTAAACAAGGGTGGGGGTGTTCACGAGCCTGCTAACACTATTCTGCAATGGACATGACGGGATTATACTAATGACTTCATTTTCTGGTGAAAACCATGCATATGAGGTCAATTAGCAATCCAGTAACCAGGCAGGCATCCGTGGCAGAATAGTGTAGCTTGCAGAAATGTATTCGGCTACTAGCCAAATACATTTCTGCAAAAATCAAAATGGAGGCATGACAGCTCAAAGTTAAGCATGTATTCTAATCCTTTGGCATGCCAATGGCCAAATATATGGCTATTGGCATGGAAAAGTGTTACAAAATTATAAAAATCAAAGTTTATTTTTTTTTGGCCGATGTCAGCCATTTAAGCATAAGGCAGCTAATGGGATCGAGCCATAAATAAAAAAAATGTGAAAAGGCAATTTTAAGTGAAATCTGCATTTTGCCATTATAGTCTATGGGATGCAGAATCAAAACAATAGCAGTCAACAGTGGTTGCTAAGGGGAAAGGCTCTGGTGTAGTGCTGTAACTAGGGACTAAGGCAGTGGGATATGCTAATGAGGGGACATTTACTGAATCACAAAAAGGAGACAAGTGCCAAACTGCACCTAACTGTGTAGGAGCTATAAGGCAGTGGTGTAAGCAGGAGAAGCAGCTGACATGAAAAGGGGGTGTGTCATACTTGGTGTAAGCACATTGGAGCTCCATGGCTCCCAGTTGAGCTTAGCTAAGCACAGCTAAGCAAGGGGGTGTGTCTCAGGCTGTATTGACTTATTCCATGAAATGAAGAGAGTGTTCTTGTCCAGGGGAGGGCTATTTCTGCTTCAAAGTGTTTACTTTAGCTAAACTGGTTTGTGTGGCGCACACCAGGTCTAAAACAAACAAAAAAAAAAATGGAAATAGCAGGACTGTTTACATTTGGGCAGTGGGTTTGTGTGGTGCACCTCAGGGCATAAAAGGGGCAGAAATGGGAAGAGAAAAAAGAAAAAAAAGGCAAATAGCAGAATAAAACCAATCAAGTACTAATAAAATAGCAAGCAGGTGGAATGTATCATAGCCAGCCAATCATACAGTCAGCATCTGCAGCACAACAGTATAAACTGTGCAAACACCTTTCAGTCTGGTTTTCCCACAAACCTTGCACCACTGGTGTACACATGCCGAGGGAATTTTAACCAAACAAATACTAGGGGCTGCCATTGCTCTTACCAATCAGTATGTGCTAGAGGCTGACGGTGGTGAGGAGGATAATTCTGACAACCGCCCCAGACTGAGGAGGAGGAGAAGAGTGTTCAGACCCAAGGTAACCTACCAGGGGCTACATGATCTGGAGATAGGAGAGTGCTACAGGGTGGACAGAGACATGCTTCAGCAAATCATCGAGCTGTGCCAGCCTCAACTCAGACCCAGAGCCAACAGAGGGGAACCCATCCCAGTGGATACCAAGGTATGTGTAGCCTTAAGAATAATAGCTACAGGTACTTTCCAAAGACCTACTAGGGACATGATGGAGGTCTCATAGGCATCTGCATCCAGGGTACTCCACCAGTTCCTGGATGACATGCTATCACATGCTGATGAGCACATTTACTTCCCTAAAACCTGTGAGGAGAGGACCAGCAATATGCATCTCTTTCACCATGTAGCAGAATACCCAGAGGTACTGGGTGCTATAGACTGCACACACATACACATCAAAGCACCACCCAGTGAACAGGGTAGGGTCTGCATAAACCGCAAGCACTTCCCCTCCATCAACTTACACGTTGTGTGCCATGCCCAGGGCATTATCATGAATGTGTGTGCTGGCAGTCCTGGAAGCTATCACAACTCCCACATCTGGCATTCGTCACAGCTGTACCAGGCATTTGCCATTGGGGGCATCCTGTATGCCCATCTGGTGGGGGATGCTGGCTATGCACTGGAGCCATGGATGATGACACCCATCAGAAATGCACGCACACCCACTCAAGACTGCCATAATGAGGCACATGTACAAACCAGAATCATTATAGAGTGTGTGTCTGGGATGCTTAATTCACAGTTCCACTGCCTTGACATATCTGGTGGAGCCTTGCAGTACTCTCCAGCCACATGTGTACACATGTTATGTGCCATGCTACACAATATGATCCTGCAGAAACAGCTGCAGCAGGAACAGCACGGGGAAGGGTCACACAGCCCCCCACCAATGCCAAGGTCCTCACAGGCACAGAGGGACTCGGAGGAGGAAGCCCCTGAGCCTGCTCCTGTAGGCAGATGGAGGCATGCCCAGTATGTCCAGGCCTTGGCAAAGAGGCAATGTATAGCACACACACTGACACTGTAGGGACCCAGGGACTGACACCTCTCTCCAACTTTCATACACAGTAAAATGGATGCCACCCACATTACGCTACCTGTAGCGTATCCTGTACAGGCAGTGTACTACGTGCATCCAACAGAGTCAGCCCTCACTCACCATCCCCACAACTGCCACAGGCACATTGTAAATCAGTCTTCTAAACAATAAATGAATGGAGTAGTATGTTCTGGTTGCATATCTATGCTATCTCTGCATGCATGCAAGGGTATGTGGTGGCCTACTGGGGTAGCAGCAGACAACTGACAGCTATGTGGGACACGAGGAAATGTCTGCCCAGTACTGGCTTCCCCACACTATGCAGTATTATCCAATGTGACAAAACCCACTGCAGTTTATGGTGGGCCAACTAAGGGGGGGTTATATGTCACATGCATTGATGTCAATGTGGAGATCCCATACTCACCCCTCAGACTCACCCAGTAAGTCAGCTGTAGAAAACTATAAAGGAATGTCTGGCAAAGGTCCACAAATGGTGACAATGATGGAATGCCTCCCCCTGCAGACTTACACAAATGATATTACAGCAGGCGTTCCAGTTGCAGTAAGGCTCTGAAGGGTAAGAAGTCAAACTTGATTGTATGCCATTACAATCTAACCTGTGGCCTCTAGTGATATGCCTCTATTCTCCAAGACAGGGCACAATACTATGCTAAATGGAACCAAAATCCAAAGCAAAAATCAGCACAATATGTGCAAATGTGTACCATTGACAGGTGTGCCCCCATACCCATATTTCCATAGAAATGCAGTAACATTTACATTTGTAGGGTAATAGCAGCAGAGCACACATTGCCAGGGCTGTCCTAAATCAACATGATAACTTGTTGCATGTCCACAATATGCAGGGGTCAATGATCTATGTATTTGCATGGGAAATACTGTCAGGATGTGGCCAGCACTTACTCCTGGCTGGTGTGTCTTAATGGCCTAGGTACAGTACTGTGGTAGACAGGGCCATGTTCCAAGAATCGCAGTGCCAACTATTTTGCATGTCAGCTACACCTATGGTGGGAGTTGTACGCACTGTCCAGATGTCAATATCCATTACTGATGGTAAGCTGGACAGGTCATGGACAGGGAGCCACACATATGAACAGTATACAGGTTGGATTAATCTACACATTGCCTACTATACCTCCCAACTTTATAGACCTTTTGCACAATGTACAGAGGTTTGCATCATATTTGTGGTGTCTCTATCATGAAATAGTGGTTGTGTGGCAAATCAATGGCAAAGCACAAAAGTCTAAAGTCAGAAAATAATGACAGATTGTAGTGTCTCAGACCTTACACCCTATAGAAAATGCATGCTAATGAAACATCTGTTATTGTATCACCCTTCTAGGTTTGTAAGGCCAATAGTTAAAATGGTCCCTGTATTTAGGCCTCTGACGCGCAATTACTTATGGCTTTGTCCCGATGTCTGGCTCTCATACATAGAGAGGTATGGTGCCTAGCAGCACATCAGGTACCTGAAGGTCAGTGTACTGGCAGGTCATAAAAGGCTGCCACCTTACTATGCCAGAACTGACAACATGTCACTGGCCAGTAGCCATATTCCTGGAATGGCAGGTTGTCACAGAGGGAGCACAAGTATGCCTTGTATATCTGTTCTGCTTGTCCTAACAGTGCATTTGCCTGCAAAGTATTTGCAAAACAAGAAAAGGTCATGTCAAAACATCAAGTGGCAGACAGTGGAGAAGCAGATGTCACACCCATAACAGAAAGCAAGCAAGTAACAAACTGATCCTCAAACTGTCTATGTATGGCAGAACAGTATCAACACCACGTGTCCCCATGTGTGGGCCTTCATTTGACTGTCATATGTGGGCCCATCCAGATGTCAGATTTAGTGACAGTTTGACAGCTAGGCCATCATGTAGCCACATAATAACATAGTCACACAAACTGTTTGAGGACCCCAGCAGATTTAGTGGTACAATGATGGACAGCCTGCCAAATAGATATGCTCAGAGGTGTGTAGTCCATAACCTTGTGTGTGATGTTATGGCATTTACCATGCTCACACCAGAATTACAAATACATAACAGCAGCCACTGTGGGCAATGCCTATGACTGGATTACAGAAGGACAAAGAGAGACACACAAAAGGAGGAGGGGAACCATTGGACAGACGAATGGAGAATGTGCAACCCAGAGCATATTTTGCAGTAACATAAGTGCCCTGCAATGTATGGAGTCAGTAAGCATCACCTGCAAATATACAACACACACCCACATAAGTGGAGGTCCATAACAAATCAAACCCCAAGTAAAGGACACCTCAGAGGCAAAAACACATGAAAACTTCACAAACCTACACACCACAGACCACACATACACCACACACCAGGGTCCTGCAAACACTAAGGCCTTACCATACACACAATATATTACTCATAGAAGACTCCACTGTGAGACACACAGATGTGCCACACACCCGGCAGGATAAGGAGAAAGTCATAATTACTTGTAAATTGCCATATCACACATGCACTCAAGTCATCCCACAACAGGTACAGGTATCACACTAGCCTGGTCCATGGTGGTGTGAATGATGTCAGAAGTACCTCATGGACTATAGAAAGACACACATGATGCAGCGTGCTGAATATGTGTCCCATGCAGGTATATCCCTTGTCGTAAGCAACATCCTGCTGTCACCCAGAAGAGATGGATCAATGTGAACAGAACTTGATTGTCAGTAACACCTGACTCACTTACTATTGTCACCCCAGGGGGATCCACTGCCTGGCAGCCTGGGAGCATATGAGTGACTGAATGCCCAGCCTTGCTGCAGATGGCCTGCATCACTCTCACATGGCCTACATGCCTCTGACAAAGATCCATGCCTCACCCATAGCGCCATTGTAGGGAATGTCATGGGGTTCATACTACCAACATAACAAAGTCAACAAAATGCAAATGAAAGGCCATGCCACTAAATGCTAGTAGCATACCTCTCAACCTCGTAGAGCAAGAAATCTGGACAAAGCCATACATAATGGTGGGATAAAGGCCTAAATATAGGATCACTTGTGAAATAATGCTCTCATAATGTTAGAAAGGTGAAAGAATAACAGAAGGGGTGTTTAGCAGCATGGATGTCATGAAGGGTGTGAAGTCTGAAACTCTACTCTTTGGTCATTATTCCCTGACTGCAACCCTGAGTGATATGCAACAAACTTGCTAGAAAACCATAACAATAAGGGAAACTGACCAGATTACATGAGGCATGAATCTGGATAATTTGTGAGAATGAATCTGGATAATCTGTGAGAATCTGTACAGTTGAGAGATATGGCCACACCAGGATATGACCTTTCAAGTAATAAGAATACCGCACAACCAGGAGATCCCCAGCCAGTATATCACCAAGGTGCTGGACCTTTTACACAGCTTCAGCAGTGAATCGGCTGTAACCACACCTCCCAACTGGATGGATTGTGCAAGAATGTCTAGCCTTTGCCTCATAATATTCAACTGTGCATCATCCATATAATCTTAAATTTCTCTGGTAAATAACTATGTATCCAATGATATCTGACAATAGGTAATGACACAACATATTGCAGTGTCAAATATTGCATAAGTCAGAAAATGTCTGCTAAAACAAACCCTGTAACTCAGGCAACTCAAACATTAATAAGAGCAATAGTGACAGTACCCCCCTATGTCTGGGCCATTGTTTCCCCATATTGGCAGCCTATCTCCAGATATCCTGCACAAACAGGTTGCAGTGTATGGCTGTAGCACACAACACCCTGGACTGGAGTTACAACTATTCCTGGAATGGATTCCCACACTTAGAGAAATAAAGCCCATGTCTGAAACCAAAACAGACTATATATATCTGGATTGTGCAGATGTCTTTGCATACACACAGCTATGTACATCTAACTGTCTCCACACACACCCATCAGACAGGATTACCCACAGCCACCGTGGCCCATATGTGGTATTTCTGCATCTGTTGGGTGTGATACACACATGTATATATATATATATATATATATATATATATATATATATATATAGGCAACATATTTCAATATGTCAAGCCTACACACATATAGACATGGGGAAGAGAGAGAGACAGACAGTGATAGAGTGAGACACACAGGGAGACACACACAGAGAGTGAGTCATACACAGGGATACCCTGAATGGTAGAGAGTGATGTCCTGCTGCTGACAGTTGCATACCAGTTGCAACCACTGGTATGTGCCAACATGAAGATGAGATTCATTGCCTGATGGTGCTGAGGTGGGGGTTGTAATATCACGTCACCTACCTTTGTGTGTGTATGTCTGTAGGTCTCACTATTATGATGCCTTACCCATGCAGTACACTTCCCATTGCCCTACTTTACAAGATCTGCTGATCTCATTCACCTTAGAAGTAGCTTTGGAGGGGGTTTGAGGGTCTTCAGTCCTGTAAGCTCTACAGCATGTGTGATAACTGCATAACACTATAATACAAATAGCTAGATAGGTATGGGTTCTAATCACAGTCCCAGTGTGTGTGTCTTTATAGCTTAAAGATTTTGATCCCATTTACAACCACTACACTTCCCGTTGCCCTACGCTAGTAGTCCTGCTGATGTCAGTCACATTAGACATACCTTTGGACATCCCTCAGCCCTATAAGCTGTGTGGCATGTGCAAAAACTATGTAACAATATAGTACAAATAACTAGTTAGGTAGGGGTTCTAGTCTCAGTTCTAGCAAATATAAAAGAGTGTGCGCATGTGTGTGTAGGTTAAATATTTTGAGCCCATTCACAAACAGTACACTTCCCTACTGCCCTACTTTAGCAGTCTTGCTGATGTCAGTCCCCTTACAAGTACCTTTTGGCAGCCCTCAGCCCTGTATGCTCTGTGGCATGTGTGATAACTGCGTAACAATATAGTGCAAATAGCTAGTTAGGCAGTGGTTCTAATCTCAATCCTGGAAAATGAGGGTATTTGTGTTTGTAAGTGTGTATCTGTAGGTTAAAGAATTTTGTGGCCTTTCTCATCCAATACATCTCCCATTGGCATACCTTATAAGGGCTGATGATATTCCTCACCCTAGAAGTACCTTGGGACACCCTATTCCCTATAAGCTTCATGGCGCATGCTTTAAATGCATAACACTATAATATCAATAACTAGATAGGTAGGGGCTCTAATCTCAGTCTTGGCAAGTGTGTGTGTGTGTGTGTGTGTGTGTGTGTGTGTGTGTGTGTGTGTGTGTGTGTGTGTGTGTGTGTGTGTGTGTGTGTGTGTGTGTGTGTGTGTGTATGTGTGTTTGTGTGTGTGCATGTGAGAATAGTATCCTTTGTGTGTTTGGGTAAGAACCATATCCATTGGGGAGTGGGTTTCGCAATTTTTTGTTGTGGTCCAACCAGTACACATCCCAATGTCCATTTTACAAAGCCCACTGTTGTCATCCACTGTAGAGGTAGCTGTAGACACTCTGCAACCCTATAAACTCTGTGCCACATGAACTAACTATGTAACAGTATGGAATAAATAAGATAGGCGGGGCATCTAATACTTTGATACCATTCCCCACTCAGGAATCATAGACAAACACACTCAGCTAGGCATAAACCCCTATATCACAAAGTGGGTTGCAAACTGGCTCACAGACAGAACCCACATTGTGAAAGCAGCGGACCCCATGTCAGACTGCTGACCAGTCATGAGTGGAGTACCACAGGGTCTGGTCCTGGGTCCCCTCGTGTTCAGTATCTATGTCTCTAAAGTCAATCCCAACACAAAGGGACTCTGGCTGACAGTGTTTGCAGATGCCTGCAAGGTGGGTTCTATTATTACCTCCACAAGTGATGTTGGCATCCTGCAGAAAGACTTCACTGACACCTACAACTGTTGTCAGAACCCTTGATTTAAGCTCAATGCCAGAAAATGCGTCGCCATCCCCTTTGGAAATAACTTGGTTCGCATGAATCGCCACATCAATGGTAGTCCACTGAACACAGAAGTAGTTATAAGAGAACTGGGAACATATGTTTTCAGTGACCTCTCTGTTGACCACCACCGTGCCACTTTGATCAGAAAGTCCTTCTATTTGGCACATCTCATTACCAAGGGTGTTGCATCCAGGAAGAAATAGGTCATAGTCTCCCTTTACTCTTTCCTCATTAGGCCAATCAGCAAGTACAATGGTCATTTGGCATGTACCTCACTAGACCCCTACAACACCTGGAAAGGCTGCAAAAGCACCTCACAAATAGGATCCTAGGCCTTAAACACTTGCCCTATATGGACAAATTCCAATAACCCCAACTATTCTCTGTCTCATATTGGCTACTTAGAGGCGATCTCTACTCGACTTACAAAGCCATGTCTGACCCAGCTCTGTTAGACATGCTGCATCTAATGAAACCAAATCCATTAGCACCTCATGCCCCAGAGAACTCAACCCCATTTCCACAATCAGCAGAACATGCTGAAGGGACAGGTTCATAACTCAGAGACTGGCCACGCTATGGAATAGACTTCACATACATGTCAAGCAGAGCACCTCACTGGCCCTCTGCAAGAGATCTGAATGGGGAATTGAAATCTCACCCTGGGGATCACTCCAGTGGCTATACTCGATAGACACACTGGAGAGTAACATCAGGTGGCACGATGCCAGGATGCCAGGGTAATCCTATGGCTTAGGCTTGTAAAGGCTCCATGGCCTTTCACCTAGTACACACCTATGAACCTATGGATCTCAGTACTGGCATATGTGTGTGTGTGTGTGTGTGTGTGTGTGTGTGTGTGTGTGTGTGTGTGTGTGTGTGTGTGTGTGTGTGTGTGTGTGTATAAAAGTGTTTGTGATTATGTAGGTAAAGGTAGTTTGATGCCCTTCTCACCCAGTACACCTCCCACTGCCATACATTACAAAGGCTGGTGATGTTATTCACTTTGCAGGTACCTTGGGACACTCTTCACCCTACATGCCCTGTGGTGTGTGCAGTACCTGCATAACACTATAGTACCAATAACTAGATAGGTAGGGTTTCTAATCTAAGTCCCTACAAATGTGAGTATGTGTGTGTTTGTGTGTGTGTGTGTGTGTGTGTGTGTGTGTGTGTGTGTGTGTGTGTGTGTGTGTGTGTGTGTGTGTGTGTGTGTGTGTGTCTGTGTGCATGACAACTGTAGCCTGTGTATGTGTTTGAGTGAGAACTATATACTTTTTGGGGTGGGTTTTACATTTTAGGCCATGGTACTCCCAGTACATGGCCCAAGGTCCATCTTTACAAGGCCCACTGTCTTCATCAACCATAGAGAAAATTTGTTGACACTCTTCAGCCCAATAAGCCCCTTGCTTCATGCAGGAATATTCAACAGCATGGACTTACTAACAAGATAGGCAGAAGTGCTAATCTCGGTCCTCACAAATGTGAGTATTTGTGTTTGTAAGTGTGCATAACTGCAGTTTAATGTATTTTGAGTCAATTCTCACCCAGTACACCTCCAACTGCCATACTTTACAAAGCCTAGTGATGTTGTTCACCTTAGCTTTACCTTGGGATGCACTTCACCCTCTAAGCTTTGTGGGGCATGTGATAAATGCATAACACTGTAGTAGCAATAACTAGAAAGGTAGGGGTTGTAATCTCAGTTATAGCAAGTGAGTGTGTGTGTGTGTGTGTGTGTGTGAGAGAGAGAGAGAGAGAGAGAGAGAGAGAACAATATCCTGTGTGTGTTTGAGTGAGAACTATATCCATTGTGTGGCCATGGTTTAAATTTTAAGCCATGGTAGTCCCAGTACACATTTCAAAGTCCACATTACAAAGCCCGGTGATCACATCTACCATAGAGGTATCAGTAGACACTCTTCAGCCCTAAAAGACCCGTGCCACGTGCATCAGCTATATAACAGTATGGAATGAATAACATGATAGGCAGGGCTGCTAATGTCAATACTGGCAAATGTGTGTGTGTGCATTGGTGTGTATAGCAGTGTTTGTGTGTAAACTCCTAGTTGATAGTATTATGAGTCCTTTCCCACCCAGTGCACCCCCCATTACCATACCTCATAAGGGCACATAATGTTATTCACTTCACAGGTACCTTGGAACACTGATCAAACTATTAGTTCCATGCCATCTGCAATAACCACATAACACTGTACTACCACTAACTAGATGGGTAGGGGTTCCAAACTCAACACTGGCAACTGTGAGCCTGTGCACGCCCGTGTGTGTGTGTGTGTGTGTGTGTGTGTGTGTGTGTGTGTGTGTGTGTGTGTGTGTGTGTGTGTGTGTGTGTGTGTGTGTGTGTGTGTGTGTGTGTGTGTGTGTGTGCGCGTGTGTGTGTACATGTGTCTGTGTGTGTGTGAGACTGTGTGTGTGGGAACAGTATTCTCTGTGTGTTTGGTCGACACAATATCCTCTGGGAGTGTGGGTTTTACCAATATAAATTGTGTTCCACCCACTACACTTACCATTGTCCACTTTACAAAAGCTGCTGATGTCAACCACCACAGACTTACCTGTATACACCCCTCAGCCCTATAAGCTCTGTGGCACATGCAATAACTATTGCACAGACCTAGTAAATGTGCACATGTACAGCTGTACCTCGGCTATGACACAGTCAATGTGTTACCATTCTGTCATACCCATCATTGGCAATGTCTCCAGGGCCACATTCTGCTAACACACAGACACCTAGAACACAAACAGAATACAGCATGTGAGACTACATTCAGTCAGCATTACTAACACCAATTATGTATCATGGCTGAAAAGGTACACAGACGCTACAGTATACCCATTACAAATGCCAGATGGCAGTACCTTACATAGCATTACATAGCTAAAACTGTACTTAATTCACCCTGTGCATCAGAACCATATTAGCATGTCCCTGCATCAGTGGTATGGATGACAGAGCTGTGGCACAAGTATCATCATATGCACAGGGTGTTGTGTGGGTTTGCCAGAGGCCTAGGCTAGGCCATACGGTTGAGTGTTTGGATGGGTGTACTATTAATGGGCCATGCAGAGGTGATGTGTGTGTGTCTGGTAGTGACCTGGCTGTGATGGTGATGTGTGTGTGTTTGTATGCACACAGTCACACCATGTGGCTGCCCTACACAAGAGTATCTTGGACAGCTGTGGACCATACATGGCAGGGTGTACAGTTCATCTCTGGCCATGGACATGTGAACTGGTCCTGCCAGGGGTCTCACTGGCATCATCAGCCCTAAAGACAAGTGCAGTACTACTCCCCAGTGGTGACTGCTGTCTTCTGGATCCATGTCCCTGATGGGACTGGCCAGGACCAAATGCCCATGGCCTGCTGCATTGTGAACAGCAACCCCTCTTCAGTAATGCTAGTGGTACTGCTACTATGGGAATGTGAAGGTGCATGGCCCCATAGACCCTAGGCTGACTGTGGTCCTGACCTACGTCCATGTTTCTGCCATCCATCTCCCACCACACGCGCCAGCAGAGACATTGCATGGTCAAGGAATGCCATTGGTCGGTTTTGAAAATTTTGAGCACTGCTTAGAGGTGCGCAAACCCGGTAAGCTGATTTTAGCACTGCTTACATGGGAAATTGTTGAGCACTGCTTAAAAGAGCGCAAATCCACTTAGCTGAGCTGTCTGTTGCTTAGCATTCACATCTAAGCATTGCTAAAGCCAGCTAAGTATATCTGAGCACTGCTCATGATTGCTCACTTTTAATTTTTAGATATATTAGAATAATAACTTAATTCAGTAAGTTCATATGATTTACTTTACATGACGTCCTTCTATGTGTTTTCTATACATTACCAAGGGGTGTGACTATACTGTATGGGACACTTGTGTATACATGGGTGGTTTCACATGTTATATGCACTCACACTTCCATTTTAGACCAGCTACACTACCCTGGTTGACAAATATCACTTACAACATCATTTATATAAAAAAAAAATTAACATTGCTTTCCTATGTAAAAATAAAATACCTGTCTTGGTACTGAAACTGTGAATGCCTGCAAATAAATCTGGGACTCTAACCACTATGCTATCCTGGCATTAGAATTTGAGCTGTACATTTTTATCTCCTCTGGAGTGTTTAAGAAATGCTGGGCAGGGGGTCATAATGTGCACACCCACTCAGCTACGCTTAAACATACTTTTGTAGGGGAAAAAATATGTTTAATTATTTATATCCTTGCACAGCTTTGTTACTCTAGAAGGTTTAAGGGTATGTGAGGCAGGCATCTGGGCATTCTGCAGAAACCTGTATAGTTGAGGGGTATGGCCGTACAGCACTTTCAGATGGCAGACATTTGTGTTTCAGTTTTCATACCCTTCAGAAGGTCCGTGCTAATGTTAACCTTTTATTCTATCAGCTTTCAGGTTTGTCAGTGAATGTTTAAAATGTGTCCCTATTTTTGTTGCTTTGTCCTACCATTATTTATGGCTTTCTATTGCTTTATTGCTCTGGAAGAGTGAGATGCATGTGAGACAGGCATCTGGGCATTCTGCATAAACCTGTACAGTTAACGGCTATGGCCGTACGGCACTTTCACATAGCAGATATTTGTGTTTCAGTCTTCATATCCTGCAGGAAGTCTGTGCTACTGCAGTCCTTTAATGCTATCAGCTTATGGGTTTGTCAGTGAAATATATAAGACATTTCCCTATTTTTGTGGCTTTGTCACCCCATTATTTATGGCTGTGTACTGCTTTATTGCTCTGGGAGGGTGAGATGTATGCGAGGCAGGCATCTGGGCATTCTGCAGAAACCTGTACAGTTAACGGCTATGGCCGTATGGCACTTTTACAATGCAGAACTAATGCAGAACCTGTCACACACTCCTGCATTGTGTCTTGCTCCCCTAGCTATTTCAGTGTCCGTGGACACTGAAATGATCATTTTAATTTCATGCCAGTGTCCGCAGACACTGAAATACTGTTTGAAACTGTCGTATGGCACTTTCTGAGTGCAGGGGCATGTTCGATCTCTGTGCACTACTTAAACACGCCCCCCTGCACTCATTCACTGTTCGTATCCATTTAGCCTTAACAGCAGCATGCCTTCATGAATATGCAAAACTTGCTGCTGTTAAAGCTAAGACTACACGGACATGAATCACTCTGTGCAGGAATAGCACTATTCTTTCACGGCGTTTATTAAATCCTGGGGTAAACTTAATTCCTTCTTTTTCTGTGCAATTACCCAAAGCTGTTTTGGAATTAAAAGTTTTTTGTAGGCTAAATTTAGATTATTGCTTCCATAAAAGGGACATCAAGAATGATTCTAGTAATATAACTGATGGTTTCAATGGGGTTTCAACCAACTGATTGTGTCAGGGTTTTTAAATAAACTATAATCAATAAGCTGCACTTACATCAGAAAAAAAATATTCAGGAAAAATAGTAATAACTTAGCTAGTAGTGAGAAAAGTTCTTTAAGTAAATTCCAAAAGAACAGCAATTTGGTACTACCAATAGCACGGGGGGCATGAAAGTTTAGGGACAGAGGGATTATGATGTTGAAGATTTTTAATGACCATCAGACATACTCACTGATACATACTGATCCTACACTCTGTAAGAAAACTTTGTTTAAATATAAATATATATATATATATATATATATATATATATATATATATATATATTTGTAAAACTAAAGAAGGGATTACTATCAAGGATATTAAGAAATACATGATTGTCATGAACGTTCCAGAGAGAGATTTTAACTTCTCATCAAAACCCATAATTGTTCTGGTACAGGGTCCCTAATGGAGTCATTGTCAGAATATTTAGAAATCTACTTAATGTCTTTTTTAAAATATGTATACGCTAGGATAAAAGATGCCACTCAATTTATTTTCCTTATAGGTAAAATTCACATTTTTAATTACATGGTTATTTATTCATTGGATGTAGAAAGTCTCTATACATCAATCCCATATAATATGGGTGTGGCAATGATTAGATATTGGCTTTATAACACTAATTTAGATCCAATGGATCTTGCTGAACTTTTGTTGGAGCTTGTACATATGACACTGTAGATGCATATCTTTTATTTTAACTCAAAATGTTACTTACAAATGAGGGGTAAGCCATGGGGGGCTATATTTGCCTGCATATATGTTGATCTTTATACAAGTTCTTTTGTAGTAGTATATATATTTATTTTTCACCCTCTAACAAATTTGGATCCCACATAGACAAGTGGCAACACTTTTTTTTCTTTTATGTGCATTATTTCATAATGTCCTCTAGATGGTTTTGTTTGAACTCTATTAAAACAATACAGTTATGGAAAGTATTTTATAATAAAATGATAAAGTATGGACTTGAGGTTGTAATATTTTATACATAGATATATTGTATTGTTATAGATTATTACAAATATACAAGGTAAAGGATGCCCTAGTAGGATTTGCTATAAACAGACTATTGAAAAAAGGAATTTTTAATGCAGTGAAGATCCTTTGGTGGGAGTGAAAACTGATCTGTGTTTTGCTCCACTTGGTGTTGGTCAACAGATTAAAGAATTTACTACATGCTGTTGATTTTTGAGTCTTGTCTTCTTTCATTTAACTATTTAAGTATATACACAGTACTTAACTTATGCATGCACCTTTTGGTGATATGACTATATACAGATACACATATACTATACTGCCCCAGTAGAAAGAAAGACACAGAAAATGAGGTAGCCTTTGCCTCTGACTTTATATGAATATGTCTATAAGTTAAGTTGAAATGTTATACATCTATAGGATATAGTTTCTGAACACACATTTAAGGATAACCATCAATATCAGAAGATGTAAGCTTTATATATCTAGGTGATATTAAATGAATAATTTTGCAGCTTCCATTTTAAGTAGTATATACCTTAACATTCTGTCTTCTTCATGTCACATTGAGTAGATCATCAGAACAAATAGCTAAGCTATTCAGGGCCCAGGCTGCCAGAAACAAATTGAATGTCATTAAACTATGGCACCCGGTGCAAGGGTCAAATCAATGTATAGACAGAAATCATATGTACTTACTCAAATCTTTTAGAAAATAATGATATATTACACATATACATTTTAAAATTTTACTCACATGCAGAAAATACCAGCGGTGGTGGTGCTGCGGTAGCGTTGTCACCTCACAGTAAGATGCTGTCCGGTTCGATTCTCAGCTAGAGCGTCTTCTGCATGGAGACATGTGTGAATGGGTGTACCTTCATTGAAGGTTGTGCGTCAGGCCTGGCAAGCCAGTACGTAAAAATCAACTGCCAGTCATTAGCGGACCGGAGTTCCGCTGTGGCAACCCCTAACCGGGAAAAGCCAAAAGACACAAACAAAAACTCACATGCAGAAAATAATTTTATATATATATATATATATATATATATATATATATATATATATATATATATTTTTTTTTTTTTTTTAAATAAAGTCAGTTGTGATACTCTCTTTCTCATGTTTTTTACTCTACATCTATCTTTATACTCATACATACATGCACATGTATGTACATATATATGAATGGATGTGATTCTACTCATCGAAATTTCAGCTCATCAAATGGACTGGATACTAGCACATGTTTGATTAGTCATATGATAGTGAAGTGGGAATTTGCCCTTTCTCCTGTTTTGTAGAGTCTCAGAGATGGAATATATAAGCATCATTGGGTAATGCTTATTGATGGAATTTTCTACTGATTTTTGTTTAGATTGCATTTGTGCAGTTTCTATGCTTTTGAATGTTTGTTCTGGTGATTATGTGTTATATATATATATATATATATATATATATATATATATATATATATATATATATATGGGTATACTTGAGATGGTCAACAAGCCATTTGATCGACTTTCATTTGGTCGACAATTCATTTGGTTGACAGGCAGATTTGCCTCCCTCCCCAATGTTGTGCAACCCTGGAGTTGATATATATAGTTAGGGGGGTGTGGGGGGCACACCTCAGATCAGGAAAACAATAAACTTATAAATTCTGGAACAAAGAGGAGATAACACAAACCTGGGATGACATCAAACTCACTACCTAGTCATTATAGATAGACTCCTAAATAATACATTGTGAAGAAAAGATTGAAAAAGTCACTCAAGAACCATCACTAATAATGGGTATGTATCATATCAAATAGTCTGTCAACCAAATTAATGGCTTTAAATGGTCAGTAGCAATGTAGCAGACATCATTTATTTTTTTCACCTTGTTAGAGGATGTCTTCACAATGAATATAAGTTGAGTATTCAGATCTCATGTAATGTATGAACATATAAAGTCACCATGGGTATTGAACTTGAAAGGAGGAACATGGTACAGGACCAATATACAATGTACAAGATCCTAGTGGGCTATGCCTGCCTACCTGCAGAACACAGTTTTTGTTGTCTTAGCTTGCTAGTCTATTATCACACAGTGTACATGGGTGACAAATCATCTCTGCAATGCTTCACTAATAATAAATCAATTATTAGTTATGGCAGAATGTAACAACATTCTTAATGAAAACTACTGCAGTCAAAATGTTATCTCACACAGGCCATAAGTCTGAATTTGTGTCACATTATAGGGTTCCACCTGTTAAAATCACAATTATGTAGGTATTGTTTTGCAAACATGCAGAGAACTGTGCTTCATTCTACATTACAAAAATATCAGCATTTAAAGTCAGTAGACCAGCATTATCTGCAAGTAACCACCATTTCACTACCTCAATCCCCAGTAGAGAACTTTGATTTGAAACTGGTTATTTCAAGCAACCAGCTCGCCCTTCTACTCACCACACTTTTCATCTGAAGGAGATACTCAGAAGCTTAACACCCAGCATGGGCAAAAAAGTAAGAGTAAGCTCCGTTCTGCACATGTATACCTCTGTTCCTAGTGCTTTACAAGAAATGCTGCGCAAAAAAAGGCACCCCTTTCCAACCATCCTTCAGGTGAGATGTTAAAATGAGGGTCCATCTGGCAGAGTTGGTGGTTACCTAGATGGATGTAAAAGATCATTTTCTAAAGAACTGTTTTTGGTTTGAACCTGACCAATGCATTACTACAGGATTCAGTGGTACAAAACATTTTCCATTGCATGCAATCAGTCATACCACTGTAGAACTGTCGAATGATAAGAACAGAAAGGAGAAATGGTGCATGTAATGAGACCTCCTCTTTGCTTTTCCTCCAGTGATTTGTTATAATGTATCTATGAAATCAGTTACGGAATGATTAATTCTCTTAATATGTAATCAGCATCACCATGTTTAAAATGCATAGTTCAGTGTGTATTCTGTGAGTTACTGTCTGATTGGGTGGATCCATGCTTTTGGTTAGCCATTCTTGGCTGTTTTGTGGGGGAGGGGAGTTTGTGGGATTTGCATATATTTGAGTGTCTACTAATGAAGATTTATTGCTGTAGGTATTCTGCTTTTTATTTTTGCTCTGCTGGGCATGATGAAAAGGGATATAAAACCGCTGTGTATTGAAATTCTAATAGTGTGCATCTAAACATTTTGCATCTTTTTAGATGAATAATAGCTGAACGTTAATGCAACATTTTTATCTGTTACAGTACTGGACTATGCATACCTTCTCAGGCATGTGTTTGTGTACATAAACTGTGTTCAGAGACTTAAAATTTTATTTTTGCTCAGTACATGGTTTAACTTCTTCATTCCATAAACATACCTCTAGTCAGAGGCAAATAGCATTATATTCTACATGACCAAAATACTTCACATTATAAATTGTAGAAATGTGGAGCTAGGAAACACACACAAAGTAATGTTGCAGATGCATATGGTTCTGTTTACCATTAGCTTATATATACGTTTAATGTTAGCAGATAGAGATGTTATTTTTCATAGTTTTTCATTAATTATTTTCAATTTAATTAATTTCAAAACATGCGCTTACTCACAGAATTGAGAATTTTTTAAGTATGATATATTGTTACACAACCTTTTAACAGTAACAGTGCTATTAGGAACTCAGTTTGCAGTTTTAGAGCCTGTCAGTTTGAAATTGAATATTGCATAGCTGAATGGAGATGTAGAGTTTGTCAAAACTATAATGTAAGGAATTAATAATTGCATACTTGTAAATGTAGAAACCCTTTCTTAACATCACATTGCCACAGCTGACACCTTATGATGTTAGTAAAATGTGTCTTGTATCGCATTCCCCTTTAACTCATTTTTATTTTTCTGGACTAAGAAGACAGACAAACCATAAGAGTTAGAATCAGAACCACCGTTACATTAAATAGAAACCCAGTTTCATAATAAATTTGATATTATTTCTGCAACTTCTTGGACACCATTGAGTACTGTTTCCTTAATGTTGTGTTTATAGCATCTGCCACTGATGATGTATTATATTGATTCAAAAGAAATAAATTTAGTCAAGAGAGTGAAGCAAAGTACATTATTTTTTGATAAAAAAATATAGTACTTTTCCATTATCGGGGCAACACTTTAAAGGCGGTTGCTGAGCTCTGAATCCAGTAACTTGTAATGTCTTTTTGGTCTGAATATAACCAGATGTGTCAAATTATTTTACTGCATAATATTTGAAAAAGGAGATATCATTTCTAAATTTTACACAGACCTGGTTAAAGGACATGATAAGGCACTGGATCTGAGCTCAATGATCGTGTTTCATTCCTGCGTACCAAGCGGACAAATCAAAGATAAGAAATGCAACCAAATCCCGAAAACGTATTTTTTTTTGTAAAACCCTAATAATATATATTTATATTTGCACTACAAAAAATTAAAATTAAGCCTCTCCCTTTAAACTGCATTTGTGTAAATCTCCTGCATGCAGCTGTAATGTGTCCACAATTCATGAGCTGATTGGCTGTCACAGGCAACACCTCCGTGCCAGGCCTCTCTCACTTCCCTCCCCATTCTTAGGTACATGATAACTTTTTAGGTAGGAACTTGAGATGCAATTTAACTTTAATTTCCTATTTAATTATGAGGTACATGATGACTTTGTAGGAATGAGATATATTACCCTGTCGTTATACTTGCACTTCCTAACAATGGTTATTTCTGCTGTCAGGGAAACCCTTTTAAAGCAGTAGCTGCTGCTTTAAAATAAACGCTTACCAGCTAACAGCTGTTTCATGATTCTGATTGCATCTTTCCACCTGCAAGATGCCAAATAAGTGTAATTAAAGAATTTGTGTTTTTGGAGACTGTAATAAGCTGCATACTGTTCACATTATGGAGAATTTTTTTTTTTTTTAACTTTTCTGTTATCGGGGCAACACTTTAAATATGGTTGCTGAACTCTGAATCCAGTGTCTTGCTATTTATTTTTGCTGTTAATCTAAACAGGTATGTGTAAAATAATTAAATGGATAATATTTAAAAAAGGAGATGTAACTTCTACATTTAACACAAATCGGGGCAACACTTTCAACTACAACTTAAAAGTCAACACGGTAGTGGATATTAACAGCAGCTAATGTAATATTGTCTTATTGTTGTATTTAAAATAAATTTCTCTCTTATTTTATCATGAAATGTCAGTAGAGTAATCTGTGTTATGTTGCATGTTGCAACTGTGATTAAATCCTCACACAGCTGTTAGCCTTCATGCACTTTAAGTTTTCAATCAGAAAACAACTGTTACCTAAGAACACATTTTTTTTAAAGTGGCAGCTACTACTTAGAAAGCGTTGATGTGACAATGTAAATAACCACGTTTTCAACTAGTAGAAATTAATGAAATTTGAAGAAGTGATGCTCCTTCTTGTTATCATTTATAGTTCATTGATATACATGTATGTAAAACTGCATGACATCTACATGAATAATTAAAGAATGACAGCAGACAAAATATGTAATGTGTAGGGACTTAATGTCGGAGTTAATTAAATATGTTGAACAACACATAAGGTACAAAAATGGAGGAGGTAGCAGTTATTCAGGAGGCATGAATATAGAAATGTCTGTTAAAATAGGAGAAAATAAGGAATTCTTGGGGTTGGCACGTCTCCACATAAACTCTGCCAAGTAAGACTCTAGATGATGTCTATCACTACCCTGATGTTCCACCACTTCACACTTCCCCATAATCGCTCCACAGTTTGTATATGGCAACCACTATCTGGATCCACAAAATTATATTTATGATTTACAGTAAAATGATCATATCCAGCATCCCTTAATTCATTAGATTTGTAAGCCTTCTTGCAATTGAGTAGATGATACTACCTTCTTCTATATTGTTCAGGATGACAGTAAGGTTATGGCAGAGCGGTCAGGGACAGCTACTAGAAAGCATTGTTTGGACTCACAACACAATCCCCCAAAAACCCATCGTTGTGGAAGAACATGACCAACATTACTTTTTTTTCTCGTAAAAAGACTTTCATCACTCTCAACAAATTTGTTTAATCCACCAGTTTTAATGGAAGGCTTTGGAAGTAATGCAGTAGCACATACATCTCACATATAGTTATTCCAATCCATAGTAGTGTTGTTATTCATGTGTAACTGAAGCTCACAAAACTCAACAGATGTCAATTCTTGGCACCAAAAATATAGAAATCTTACTACAGTAAGGAAAGGGATGCTTGACCCTCAAACTAATTTTGACTTCGTAAACCCTTTTTTTCCAAACTTTCAAGCTGTATACAGTCCCACTTAGGTGCTTCCTTAGTATTGAAAAATAGCTTCATAATATCTCTGTTAGAACAAAATCTTTCCTTATGCAGTATTACTCTCTCAGGTAAAAGTTGAATAGCAGAGTCTTCATCCTTGGGCAATTGCCAGATAGTATAATCCATAGTACGCGGGAAATAAGTAGTGTAACTTTGACAGGATTAACACTATCTCTAACAGACACACCCTCAGCTGATATCTCTATATTCCAAACATGTGGTAATTATTACAATAAAATTACAAGTGAGAACTCAATCTTCCTAACTGATTATCTGTAGATAAAATAATGACATTATATTAATAAACACTATTTGGTTTGCAGGCGAGATTTACTTTGAGAAGTGGTTGATAATAAGTGGCAAGAATGGTTTCCACTGAATGCTTTCAAGATATATACTAATTTCCAGCTTCATCTTCAGGTACAGACAGTCAAACACACATATGGATCAGTTGCATGTAAGCCTCTCCATGATTTGTATAAATATTAAATCTTATCTATAACTAAAAAGTACCCTGATTGATGTATGTACTTTAAGTATTGTAATGACACTGTAGTCAGAAGGTTTAAATGGTATGCATTTACATTTACCGATATGTTATGTACATGCTATTAACTAATTTTCTCATTTTTTTTCTTGTATTGTACATCATTAATAAAAGAAAATTAAATGATGGCATGCCTACATAGTAACACACAGCTAACAGCTGTGATAGAAATAAAACAAGGGTACAAGTAGTGATTTCAGTGAGAACTACACGTGTTTACAACACTCAGTTCTTTGCCGAAGTTGAGCCGATAATGGAAAGCGTTCAGTACAACTGTTGCCTTGATAATGGAAAAGTACTAAAAATACTGTGGAATTGCTGAACAGGGATTGTTACATTCCAGCCAGATTAAACTCAAAAATGCTTTTAATTTTTTTTCTGGACATCTATTAAACCTGCTTGGCACCTTAAGTGACCTATCATAGGAACAAATATTACTGTCATCTGGTTGCAGATATTGCATAACTTTGTTGTTAGAACATTTTAAGTAAATATGTGTACGGTAATTAGTAAAAGGAAAATGAAATTGCTATTTAAAAAGAATTGCTTCTACTATACATTGTATTGAGTGCAACCAACAGAAATCCTTTCATACTCGAGTAATGTATATTGCATTGCAATAATCAGAACAACGTTTTCCAAGTATGTACACCACTCAAAGCATGCCTCTCAGCTGTCCAGATTTTTGCAGTATTCCAAAATGTTTGCCTTATATTTTTGGCTTGTTTCTCATAAACGTTGAGGTTTTCTGGCAAATCCTTGAGTTTCAGACTTTGTATCCTTAAGAAAATACATGTTATTGCAAAACTTGTTATTCCAGCAAACTTCTAGGTTTATAAGAGTAGTGTTTAAAACATGTCCCTATTTTGAGTTCTTTGTACAAGCATTTTATTTTTCTTTGTTCAGATTTCTTATTCTAAGAAGTTGAGAGGTACACTCATAAAATCAACTATGGTAACAAAAGCAAATGGAAGAGTGCCTCATGCAAGTATTCTGTCATTAATATCCAACATAAAGATATGGAAAAGGCATTAAAATATCCTTAGTCATTCATTCAAACCATACCTCTCAACTGTACCGAATTACTTGGTTTTTACCGAGTTTTGGGGTCCAAATAATGGGGTGCCATGATTCCCAAGTGGCAACCCTTCATTTCCGATTTTCCCAGCTTTTTTTATAATTTATTTTCTTTCACTTTTTGAGCTGACATCTTCACGTGCACGATGATGTCACCTCCATCAGCCTGTCGGAATTGAGCTCAAGCACTCATGTGCACACATTTCCGGCTGGCTGCTTTACTGTTTGGAACTTTGAATGGATCTTCGAGTTGTGCAAAGGATGACTGCACTGAAACATTTAGGTATTTTCTGGGAGCTTTTAAGGTATTTGTGAATGTTTGCTTGCTTTTAAGCATATTCTCATGAATGGAGTTATTCTGCAAAGGTTCTAGTGCTTAGAATGGATCTGCGAGTGCGAAGGATGACTGCACTGAAACATATAGAGCATTTAAGAACTTAACATGTTGAATGCTACTTTCCAGCACTCTAATCATATTTGTATATATGAGTTGATACTGTATTCAGTGAGGCTGGAAATAATTCCATCAAGAGGATGGGTATCAAACACAAACAGATTGGATCTTCCAGAAACAATAACATGCTAGACTGCTATCAGTTAGCACTGTATACTTTGTATTTTATTTGTTCATACATATGGTGCAATGTTTGTTATATTTAGCTGGTAAACATGTTATACTGATAAGTGAAGAGTTCTACACAGAATCTATACCTTTACCCTTGTAAGTAGAGACCACTGGAAACTGTCCCCAGGCCTTAACAAGGCATTAAACATTTTATCCAGGAGATGAGCAGGAACAAAAGTACTAGATGCTATATCAGGGCCCATTCTGCAGGATTTCTTGACCTAATTTAATGTGGTTTTAACTATTCCCTTAATTATAGTTAGGGATTTAGAAACTCAACCATCAACTTGAAATATTTTTAAAATACACTGTGAATTCCTTAAAACATTTGAAATTAAATAGTAAAGATTATGGCCTTTTCGAAGGATGTATTAAAAAAGAAGTCATTGCACATATTTGGAACAACAGGACTGACTATCTGATTTGATTAACGCACCTATAAGATTTTTTTAATTTCTTTACTGATGGCAAGATTCAGTACATAATTGGACTTGACTTGTAAATATTGCCATTTAATTGCATAGTAATGGGATGTGAACCTTTATTTGTTAAAGAGAATTATCTTCTCTGTAACACTGACCTCCATTCTTTCCTTAACAGTAGGACAAGCTCCTATCCTATGTTTATAGAGGAACTTCTCTCATATTTCAAGTAATGTTTCTGGTAAGTACTTTTGTCCAGAAGACTTGCTCATACTGTTTTAATATTGTCCATTCTTTTGAATCATTACCAACATCACAGAGATTTCCAGTGCATATCTATGTTGCTAGAGGCAATACTAGGGAAGCCTTCACTAGTATACACATGGGCTTCAGTTTTAATGAAGATTGACTTAACTGGTGATATATTAAATTGAATTATGATGTAATATTCTGAACTGTTTAAAGATATGAAAGTTTGAAGTAAGACCTAGTTAATCTGTAATAAATTTATAATACATTTATTCCTTGCAGGAAATGTATCCAACTGAGAAGCACCTTTGATATATGGAATGTGGAAAAAATCAGCTATATAATTATTAATTTGTAAAAGTAATATAGTTAGTAATGGGGAAGTTGACAGTGACAGACATTAAAATTGCTTTATTTAGCACTTTAGATAAGATATATGAGAATTCCATGTATTGATCAGGATTTATTTGTTGAATAAAATACAGATAAACTTACACATGACATTTTAGAAGGCAGAGGGCTAACATTATTTTTGTTTCAGAAGAACCAAATGGACTAGTACTGAAGTGTGAAATAAAATATAAAATACCATTGCCAAAAGTATTGGTTCTCCCACAAGCATATCAAGCATATTTCTTATAGTATTTAAAATGCACATGTAATACTTTGCAAGTCTCAGCTATTGTAATTATCTTGCAATTGTATAATGAATTCTAACATAGCCTTTTTATTTCTAAGGCTAAATTTGGCATAATAAACCTTCAAACGGTAATTAATACTAAACAGTTGAGTGTTTGTGCATTCCTTCGTATAGGTTCATAGGTACTTACTTGGCAATTAATGTGAGAGGATCTTAAGCTTAGCATTATATTCCCATAAAAGTTTTTAGCCCTTATATTCTGCGTACACATAATCCAGAGACAGGACAAACAAAGATATGTTGAGGTATCTACATTTTCCTGTGCATGAGGATATGGAATGCTGACTGATTTTCATTAAATGCTTTCCACAATATGATTAATCTTTCAATTTAAACACTTAACATCCTGATAATATAGATGAAGTTTATCATATGATAACATGCATGAAATAGACTATGTCCTTCTGGCACTTAATGACTATAGCTTTAT
Source organism: Protopterus annectens (assembly GCF_019279795.1). NCBI lineage: Eukaryota > Metazoa > Chordata > Ceratodontiformes > Protopteridae > Protopterus > Protopterus annectens. Next base: position 934,639,815 of record NC_056739.1, on the reverse strand, counting down.
TTTCCTTAGCACATTTTTAAAGTCAGTTGTTGAATAATCTGGCTTTAGTAAACTTGTTTAGGCAATGTATGGGATGGTAAGTTTTTCCTGATGACAAAGTGGATTTTGTGCTGTTGTAACAAATTTCAAACCTTATAAATTGTTTTTCGTGTTTTCAGTAAGAACACATGCCAACTCTTATACCTGCATATACTGCATTACAATTAAATGCACCTGATTTAACACATCCGTGGAGTCAGAAAATTTGTCACTGTAGCACTGCTCATCTCTACTGTTTGTGTTGATCAAAGGTTAGTGTTAAGATCTGACTTGGCCTTTTCATATCACCTACAAAAGGTATGGGCAGTTCCTTATCATGGCCCCTTGTTAGAGTGAGAAATGGCAGAAAACATGAGAGATCTAATCCATCTGCCTACATCAACAAAGAGATTTATCAATCCCAATTAAATAGAAAGACAGCTATTTAAAAAGGAAGCAAAGCTCAGCAGTCATATGGAAGAATATTCTACTAATTCTAGGTCGGACACTTAAAACCTGTAAAAGTACAGACAAAAATGAGGCTTATCAGTCTGAAGCAGCTCAAAAGAAGTCATCATTTCAGTCATGGGGAATTTGCCACTATGAAGTCTAGTTTGTCTAAAGTTCCTAAGATGTTTTTAGCACTAAATTGTTTTCAAATGATTGATTTCTTTGTATACAGTCCTGTCCTTTAGGAGGCCAGCCACCAGTTTTCCTCTGATAAGCTTTATAGTGGCTATTAAAGTAAAATGGTCTTGTCAGCAATGGATATTGTTTTATTCTGTTGTATTCACTTAATTGAAGGAGATTAGTGTTTCACTCCACTTATTGTGACCTTAACTTGTCCCTGTTGAAATTTTATAGCTAGTAATCAGTCAGATTTTATGTTCTGTTTGAGGAATGGTAGATTTTCTGAGAAGTTAAAGAAGGCAGAGATCACATGAGTCATAAAGTGCTGAGTAAAGTAAACTAGCTAATATAGGCAACTTCCAAGTTTCCCTTTCTGCAAAGCATTTTAGAAAAAGTGTTGGGTTCACACCTGGGGCATCATTTGATACTCCTGATTTGCTTGGACCATTGTAGTCAGTATCCAAGAACAGCGAGACAGTTTTTATCACTGTCAAAGCATGTCCTATTAAGGACATTTTTCCTATCTTTGTCTTGGTTGATCTTTTGTAATCATCATGTCATTTTTTTCAGGACCTTGGATCCCTGCTAGCTCTCAATGGTTGTTTTCCAGAACTTTATCCTCTCAGAAATGTGCTTTGTCCTTGGATCTTCTTCAGGGATCTGTAATGAGACTACTGCTGCACACTGCCTATATGATCCTCTTGGGAGATGACATACATTCCCATGATATATATTTTCATAACTATGCTGATGATACTGAGATCTTTCATTTCACCTTTCTTGTGGATATGCCTTAGGTGCATTGAAAGCCTATCTGTCTTGCATACTGAAACATACTGTTGAAAACTGTTGATGGCTAAATTTCTCTGTACATGAGGTCTTGAAAGTGCAGACAGTAGAGCATGATTAGTTTAACTCATACTCTGAGCCTATAATTTCACTTTATGGAGATGCTGTCAGTCTTTTTGATGAGATGAGTGACACGGTAGGAATGGAAGTTGTATCTGACCATTAGCACTTACTGAGATGAGCTATTAACACCTCTTTCTATCTGCAAATCATCCTGAGCTTTGAGTACATCTTTCCTGATTAACACTGTTGCATTATTCTTTACAATGGGTAACCCTTGCTAAGGGCAGCCTAACGTTTGGTCAGTATAATAAAGGATTTTGGTTGTAAAGGGTATGCTGTACATGACATGCATGGTCCTGACATATGGCTTAAAGGTGATGTATGGACATGCCATCCTCAAAACATCCTTGCCACCAGTCTGAGCACCATCTTCGATCATTGGCCTGAACACTTGTTCATCTCCTAGTTTCTTCCATTTTCAGATAAGTGCTCCATTGTGTTTTTGGTTTTATTATCTTATGTTTGCCATGTTTCTGTTTTTTTGGTTCCATGTCATCCATAAAGGGGAAATGCCAGTGTGAGAAACAGATTCCCAATAAAGATAGTCAAGAGACGTGTCTGTTCTCTTTAGGTGCTTCCCACAACCAGGCATCTTGCTAGATTTGTCAGTCCCTTGTCTCTAAGATGTTGCTGAGTTTGCTTTCTTCCCTCATGATTTACTTTGAGGACCAATGACTTAAATTGTTGAGAAGGATACCATGGAATGATCTTCCCTGCTTGAGTGCCAACCATCTGTGCAGAAGGCCAAGAAAGTCCACTGGATGTCCCTCTTAAGGCTGGTGAAAGCCCAGAAGATCATCTTGTTCCTTTTTCAGATTCCTCTGCTGTGACTGCTTCTGAGGCTGGCATGGTCCCGATGCCATGCATGTCCATGGAGGTTTTACAAAGATCCACCCCAGATGTACAGGGGGAACTTGGGTGGATTATTACTGAAAGGCCTACAGGTGCTTCTCTAATTTTAGTTAGGGAAGAGGTTCTGAAGGTTCTGACTACCATTATTGACTGCAGTCAGGGGTCAGAGCCTCCAAAATTTTTAAGGCTGACATGCCTCTCAAAAAGAAGCAAAAGACTAAACATATTTCACCTGCTCCAAAAGCTCATCCAAATGAATAGTAAAACTTCACTCAAGGTTTGTTTAATGTCCTTGTGGCTTTCAAGCCTCCATAGGGTGTTTCTGTTCCTGCTCCCCCCTGGTCTTCTACCCCTCTTAAGAGACACAGGGAGCAGGATTCATTTGAGGAAGAGGAAGCTGATTCAGATAAAGAATCCCTGACTTATTCTTCCCAGATTCCTTTGCTACTTAGACCCTTCTTCTTCAGAACCATAATTATTAAACCTGACTCTCCTTTTGAAGAGATTTCTTTTGGTGATACTGTTTCAAGAATGATAGAATTTTACAAATGGATTGTGCTCAGGTGTTTGATGTTCAGAACAGGTACTATGAATTTCTACAAATGCAGTTTCCTAGGCCCTCTAATGTTCCTCCTTTTTTGTAGCCTTGCTGGTTACCTTTTCCACCATTTCTCAGGATCCTGACTCCCAGCCCCCCTGCTCCCAAAAAAACTGATAGCTTTTATAAAGTGCATGAGGACTGCAAGTTTCTTTATGTGTCACTCTGCTGACCTCTCTTTGGTGTCATTGGCTTCGGACAAGACTTCCAAATGGTTGCCTTCCACTAAGTTGCTGCCATCTGATAAGGACAGCAGAACCATGGAGAGGCAGGGTAAGAAGGTGTATAGTTCTGCTACCCTAACCTTTAGAGCTGTTAACTATCAGACACATATGACTAGGTGCAGTTTGGCTCTTTTCCTCCAAGCCTTTCAGGCTATTTCTGATCTCCCTGATTCTGAGGGGAAGGTCTCTGCTCTTGCTTTGCTTGGGACATCCTCCCACGTAGCTCGCCATTCCATTAAGTGCAGCTATGATGCAGTTGATGCTTCATCTAAGGGCTGCTGCTTTTGGATCTGTTTTGAGGAGGTATTCATGGCTCAGACTTCAGCATTTGTCTGATGATATCAAGGTTAAATGGATGGATGCTGCTCTGGATAATAAGAATCTGTTCGGTGGTGCTGTTGCTGCAGAGTTGTTTACATCCCTGCAAAAAAAAAAAGACAAGGCCTTATAGGAGTTGAAGCTTATTTTGTTTCCCCTGTGCCCAAATTTCAGCGGTATTATCCTAATCACCCTGCCTTTGTTCATAGACTGTCTCACTCTCCCCAAAGGTAAAAGGGTAGTTGAAGGGCTCTCCCTGAAAAGGTTACACAGTCTCCTACTTGGAAGCCTCCTTTACCTAAAAAAAAAAATGTGCTGTCTGACTATTCTGTTCTTGTCAGTCATAGTCCTCTTTCTCTGAGTCTTTCCCTGTCTCTTCTTATTTGGGTAAAGGTCACCCAAGACTCAGGTGTTCTTTCCATAATTTGCCAGGGTTATTACGTAGTTTGGAAATTCTACCCACCCTCATTTTTGGGCATTCCTCAGACTCCTCAGGAACAACTGCCCTATTTTTCAGAGGTGCTTCAGGGCCTGTTGGCTCAAAGAACAATTCAAGAAGTTCCAACTCCTCAGAGGGGAAAGGGGGTTTACTCATGAAAGTTCTTAGTCCCAAGGAAAGAGGGTACTTGGAGACCCATTCTGGATCTTTCTCAGCTAAACACCTTTTTGAAGGTTCTTTCCTTTCAGATGCTGTCCCTTCAAATCTAATTTCCTCTGCCATTTCCCCAGGCTTTTCTAGTTTCCTCTGGACCTCAAGGATACTTATCTACACATATGTTTTCATCCCCTTTTCAGGACCTTTTTACATTTTTCTGTTGCTTCCTGGCATTTTCAGTTCTCTGCTTTGTCCTTTGGCCTCTCTACTGCCCCAAGGGTCTTCATTAAATGCCTTGCTCCTGTGATTGCTTTCTGCAGCCTGAGGGGGATATAAGTCTTTCCCTACCCGGACGACCTGCTTATTCAAGCCTCCTCTCAAGAGCTCTTACTTCAACATCTACACTTTAGCAGTTTCTCTCTCTTGAAAGGCTTGGAGTTTACAGTAAATTTCCAGAAGTAATTTCTGACTCCTTCTCAGGATCATGTTTTACTGGGTTACAGGATCCAGACTGTTCCATTGCTGGCATCCCTGCTTCCTCCCAAGGCCTTAACTCACTGCTATTTTTCTGCTGTGTTAAACATTCTGTAGTGGTTCCTGCCAAAACTAGGGTAGCAAGTAGCTGTAGCATAGTCTAGATATAGGTTTGCTGCATCTGGGTCTGTTTGTAATGGTTGTTTGTTCTGACTTCATTTTCCAGGCCATCTTTTTAGCTTCTGGTATTTAAGCCCTGCATTTCAGTGGGTTTCTGTTTGCTTGCATTGAGCTGTACTGAGATGGGCTACCAGCCACAACTCTGAGCTGAGATACCAGATAGGCTTCTGAGCTTCCCAAAAACCATAAGTTGCCATTTTTTGCTTTTTTATACTATTTACTGCATTTTTTATTGTCTGCTGCTTACTTTAATACTGTATGTATATACTGTGTACTAAGCTACACTGTTGTACTGCAACGGTTTGCCTTACTGTGCCTGTTAAATCATATTTTGTTGCCGTTTTCACTGTTTACAAAGCTCTTTTTGCTATTTTTACTGTTTAAATATTTGCTGGTACCTTTCACTGTTGCAAAGCAATCTGTTCTGTTTGATCTGGTTTTCCCACAAAGCAGTGTTAAATTAACTGATTTGTTAGCTATTTAAAACAATATTTAGAGTCTCCTTGCTGGTTTTCTGCTGTTCTAAATATTTTTTTAGTCTCTCGCTGCTATTTTTCTGTTGTGTTAAACATTCTCTATTGGTTACTTCTGAACGTAGGATAGCTAGAAGTTGTAGCCTAGTCCATATACAGGTTTGCTGCATCTGGGTCTCATTGTAGTGGCTGCTTGTTCTGAGCACATATACCAGACCATCTTGGAATGGAAGGGATCTTTCTGCATTCGAGTGAGGAGTGTGCTGATTGGAACCTGTCTGGTGAAGGGTGGTTGGTCTAGGGCTTGGAGTAAGCATCTTCACTGGTCCTTTTGAACCTTTTTAAAGTTGTTTAGTTTTTAGCTTATTTTATTTAAGCCCTGTATTTAAGCAGTTTTCTGCTTGTTTGCACATTGTGCAGCACCATGCACTGCCATGCACCATAGCCGGACAGATAAATTCAACAACTGTGCCTTAGATACAGCCGTAGCACATTAGCGTAGCCCTCATCATTAGTACTTTCCTGGTCCAGTGAACTGTAACCTATTAAACTACCAACAGAAAATCCCCATGCAGAAATAGCCTTCCTCCTTGATCGATCCTAAAAACCTATCCTTAGTGATAACAATCTTCAACCTAACATTATAGACAGTTGGGCTATCCTTGTTTTCCTGCCAACCTTGTTGACTTGGGTCTCTTGAGGCAGTGTAGCAATTGCCTCATGTACATAGACAACCTTCTACTAATAACCCACTCTAGTACAGAGTGTGAGAGATGTATCTTCACCAATAATCTTGAATCCAAGCTCTTTCACACTCAAAACAGTTGCATGAAAGAAGATGTCAACTCACCCATCGCTATACATGCACATAGTATCCTCCTAATACACACAGTATGCATCTAACACACAAATCAACATAGGAGAAGGTTCTCTCAAAAAACTTACTGAAACACAGGAGACCTCTAAAACACAAGACTGCTACAACTAGAATAGTTCCCACAGCACCCATGACACATAGCAACACCAGTGTCTTACCTATGAAGCCCATAAGACGTAACACTCAAAAAATTTTTTTTCTAATCATTGGAGACTCAATAAGTCACTATGAAAAGGGGAATTCCCTACTAGCCCTGTGGGGAACTGCCATATCCTAATGCCCTCTGGAACTAATTTCACCTTTAAACATTCCCTGAAATAAAGATTATCGAGTTGCAGCGTCTTAATTTTCAGCAACAGGCCATCTAGTTTCTGTAATTTGTTAAAATATGTTTCAGTACTTACAGTGGTGTTAACAGCCCAAGTAGAAAAGCTGGGGTCCACATGCAGCCATTCATTTTGAATATAAACATCATCCCAAGAGTTTATGTTCGCTGGGTCCTCATTATCCTTCATTTCAGCAATTTGTTCATAAGATCCATCTAAAACATTGTTGCGGTTAGAACTCGATAAAAAAATTACTGTTTGTAGCTTCATTTAAATGAGTTTGCTGCCCCTGTAGCAAACACTGTGAACATGTACCCAACACACAGAAAAAAGATAATTTTACTAGTGCTTTTATTACTATATTTAATAATGCTAGTGGAAGAATTGCTGATATTTCATTAAAAATATGGGTCATAATTTCTAATAATAAAGATATCAGGCATTGTGTCAGGGAGAGACCCACTATTGTTTATCGTAGGGGAAGGTGCCTTAAGAATATTTTAGAAACAGCCTCAAAAGGCCCATTTAATGGGAGTATGAATAAATTTGGCTCTTGTAACTATTGCCCATATATTCGTGAGGGGACCATTTTTAATGTTAATAAGGTGATAATTAGGCTAAATAAAAAATGCTTTTGTAATACTGAAAAGGTTGTTTATTGTGCCTTTTGTATGAAATGTCCCTGTTTTTATACTGGAAAAAATGGAAAGGAAATTGAAAAATTGTATTTATGAGCATTTAAGGGACATAAAGAAAAAACAGGACACAAATGCATTATTTAAGCATTGTATAGAACTCAATGATCATACTTTTAAATTCAGTGTTTTGGAAGTTCTGGAGCCAGATATAAGGGGTGGTCCGTGGGCATTATATTTAAAAAGACAAGAAGCAATGTGGCAACTTAAAACGAATGCCACACAGTGGCTTGGTTTAAATGATTCATTTTCCCTCTCATATTTTTTAAAGTTAAAAGCTATGCAAAGATAAAATTATATGAAGAAAACCTATGCTTGGTTATAAAAATGATTGTATTTATTGTATATGTTGCTTTATAGATAGGTACAATTTATATTCTATATTTTATACAGATATTTTTTAATTCGGTTTGTATTAAAATATTTAATTGACTTTTAGTACTTAATTGTTGTTTAGATTCTTGTATTTTATAGGTAGTTGGTTGGCTGATTGTTGTAGCAAGGGGGCGTGCTTATTAGTATTTTTTATATAAAAACATGTTTGACTAATAAAACAATGTTCTGATGAAGTCTCTGATTTAGCAGAGATGAAAGCACTTAACCTATATCTTGCTGAAGGCTGTTTCTGTTGGATTACAAATAAAATCATTTTGTGGTAATGAAACAGCTAGCCTTGAAATGACATCCGGGCGATAGCCTAGTAATCTCCTATAATCCTATGATCTTATGATCCTATGATCCTATGAACTCTCATTGCTTTCATTCAATCCTTTCTTCCTCCAACTTCAGACGCAGCCACAGCATTTCTAAGGGCTCTGGGTTACATGGCTTCTACCATTTCCTGTGCTTCCTCTAGCCAAACTCCACATGAGAGGGGTTCAGTGGTTCCTAAAGTCAGTTTGGCTTCAACATTCTCATCCTATTGATTTTTTAGTTCCTCTTCTTCCATGCATCAAGTTGGAACCCATGACTTCATTTTCAACATCCAATCCCCTCTGAGAAACTTTTCACAGGTGCCTCAGATGTCAGGATGGGGAGCCTCCTTTGGCCTTCTGAAGGTGTAGGACCTTTGGTCTTTTTGTCAAAGACCACATCAGAGTCAAAGAGATGAAAGTTCTTCTGCTGACTCCTTAGGCTTTTCATTCTCTTTTTCTTCCGGGATCCCTCAAGATTTTCATATACAACACCACAGTGATGTGGTATGTCAACAAGCAAGGGGGAGCAAGGTCTTATCTCCTATGCAGGTTACCTCCTCATGTTTGGGAGCTGGCTATCCAGTACCAGGTGATTGCACAGGCAATTTACATTCCCTCAGATCAGAACATAGTGGCAGATTCTCTGAGTAGGGTTATAATACTTTCGCAATATGTGGATGCCTTACAGGGAAGTATTTCTGTGCATAATCTACTTTAGTAATACCCCACTGATGGACAATTTGCCTCCCCACTGAACAAGCAGCTTTCTCTGTTTTGTGTCAGGGTCCCATATCATCTGACTTGAAAGGTGGACACACTGTCTTTTTATTGGAAGGGGATATTTCTTTATGCCTTTCCTTGCGTCCTCTCATTCTGAAAGTCCCATTCAAGATAAAACAAGATGCTCCCAAAATCTTGCTGCTGACATTCTTGTGGCCCAGACAGCATTGGTTCCCTCTTCTTTTGCATCTTGCCAAGGCCAGTCACCACAAGTTACCTCACAGGGTGGACTTTCACACAAGAAAAGGGATCTCACATACATTCCAACCTGTCCACTCTTCAACTGACATTATGGGTGTTAGAGTTTTGATCCCCTACAGACACCTTTTTGCCGAGGATATGCTTTGGGTCCCGCATGAGGCCAGCAAACCAACTACTAGGAAATCTTGCTTATCCAAATGGAAGAGGTTTTCTGTTTGGTGTCTTTCTTGTAACATGGATTCACTTACTGTGGATGTTCCCTTGGTTCTTTTATTTGTGAGAATTGTTCAGTGCTAGGTTGGCGCATTCTTTTATTAAGGCCCACCTGGGTTGGCACATTCTTCTGTTAAGGCCCAACTGTCAGTGATCTCTGCTTGTCTGCCTTTGACTCCCCTTTGGCCTCTAGATTTGAGGCCAAACAGTTTCTTAAAGACATCCTTCACATTAGGCTTCCCAGGAAGCCTGCCCCTCCTTCCTAGGACCCTAACTTTGTTTAAAAAAACATTGATTTGGGTTCCTTTTGAGACTGCTGTTTCAGCTTCCTTACAGCATTGTTCTTAGAAGACTGTTCATCTTTTTGCCCTTACTTCTGCCACATGAGTGTCTGAGCTGCAAGCCCTTATGGCTTTTCCTCCTTATTTAGTTTTCCATAAGGACAGGGTGTCCCTTTGTACTAATCCTTTTTTTATGTCCAAGGTGGTTAAAGAGTTGTCTCTTAATCAGTTTATTCATTTGCCAACTTTTTTCCCTTCTCAGCAGCCTGCCACCTTCACCTTGGATATGAATAGGCAGCTCGGATATTATTTGGATAAGACTAAAGCTTTTTGTAAATCTGCACAGCTTTTTGTTTCCTTTCATCCTAAGCCTTTGGGTTTGGCTGTTTCCAAGCAAACTATTTCTTCTTGGATATCTAAAGCCATTTCCTTTTTGCTATTATTTTCATGGGAAGAGCCTTCCTTCCTCTGTTAAGGCTCATTGCACTAGGGCTGTGGCTTCTTCTTCATTATTTATTTTACTTATTTATTTGTCATTTGTTAACTGGGTTAGTCCAACTGATCCAGTGGCCCATTTTTGGTGGAGACCCGAGAAGAAAAGCTCCAGGCAGTTATTACAAAGTTACATAAAGAAAACCATTTGACAATGAAGTAAAATGGAAACAGTACAATAATGTGTTTTACATGAGAACATTAGAAATTTACAAAGGAATGAGAATGAAGTTTACATAAATATTACAAAAATGTACATAATATGCAGTGCAACAGTTAGATTTTTTTTTATCAACAAAAAAAGAAAGAGATGCCAATAAGATGTGACACTTGCAATAGGAGGGTGTTAAAAGTGCGAGAGGTAGTAAAGTGGTAAGGTGGAATTAAGTGGAATCAATGCAGTGAGAAGTATTGAAATTTAAGAGAAAAGTTTTAAGTCTGTATCTAAAGAGATTTATGTTAGAAATGATTCGGATGTTAAGGAGAGTTTGTTCCATGCACGGGAAATACTATATTTGTAAGGAAGTTTACCAATGTTTTTGTTTGGTTTACAGGTGTCAAGAACGAGCTGGTCAGAGCTGTGGAGAGTTCAAGGAGGGGAATTATGCGATATTAGTGAGGATAAAGCAGGACAGGAAAGGGGTTTTAAGAGATGAGTATGAGTCATTTGTAGCTGGGAGTGAAGCAGGTGCTAGGGGAAGTCAAGCCACTGGAGTTGCTTTAGTGCATGGCAGTGGTGGGATTTGCAGGGTAGTTACTAGCAAATCTTTCAACAGCATACTATGATTGACAGAGTTTAGCTAAAAGGGTAGATTGTAGATGTAAAAAGATGAGGGAGGCATAAAGTAGACATGGAAGTAGGAAGGCCTGAGCTAGTTTCTGCTTAGAGTCAGGGGCTAGGTATTTTTTATGTCTGTAGAGTAGGCAGAGATTTTGATTGGTCTTTTTAATGCAGTGCTGAATATGGATATCAAATTTTAATTTAATTTAATTTAATAACACCAAGAAATTTGGAATGTGGGTTAGGTTGTATGATGGCATTGTCGAGAGAAGAAATTGTGAAGGTTGATTTGACGTTAGAGAGGGTTTTTGGAAAAAAGTAGTAGCTTTGTTTTTTTGGGATTTAGAATTAGTTGGTTGCCAGTTAGCTATTTTTTTGCATATAGGAAGCTATGTTGAGTAGTAGAAAGAAGGTTAGAGAAACTGTCAGAACAGGTAATATGGGTAGAGTTGTCTACATATTGTATCAGGGAGGATGCTGTACAGGAAGTATGCAGTTAGTTTGTGAAAATATTAAAGAATAAAGGGCCAAGAATTGAGCCTTGAAGCACTCCAGTTTAGACAGGTAAATAAGGGGAGCAAGTAGCCTGCCATCTTACTGATTGTTGTCTCTTAGTGAGATAACTAGTGAATTAATAACAGAGGGACAAACCAAACTAATAAACAAATAATAGGCAAAGGGTATTCTCCAGACTAATTTTTTTTACTGTAAGCACTTTCGGACGCAGTATTGTGCAACCTTCTTCAGACCCAGTCTGTTTTTTGGGGATTAGACAAAAAAGGAAAAAATGTGTATTATAATTGTATTTGAAGAAACAGAGACAGCTTACTTCATACTATTAAGAGTTTTCTGTGTAAGCGTTACAGTCACTTTTTAGTATTACCTTACAAAGATAATTAGTAACTTTTTTTTTGCACGTGACACAATACAAATGGATTGGAGATGGATTTTCAGTTCTTCCAAAATAATATCCACTATTGCTATGAGTGCTCTGGGTTTTTGACAGAAATATGCTGTAAAGGCCATATTGGTGAACACGTGGCTCATATTCCAAATATAAAGCATTGTTAAACATTTAGAGCATGCAAACTGGTATTCTGCATAATTATCAGAGCTGAGAAATGTATTAAACAAAAGTGAACATAAGACATTATTTTAGAATGCAAATTTATTTGACAGATGCATCATTTTGGAATTTAGGTGGGGGGGGGGGGGTAAAGGAATGCTATGCTGCTCCAAGCAACACTCTCCCTTGCTACTCTTCTGCAGTTGTTCAGCTATGTGGTTAAAATTTATTTTTAAATATGTCACATGCATTCTGTTATTTGATACATGTTTTCCAATAAATAAACAGAAAAGAATATCAGGGATATATTCACATTAGACGTGGTTCTTTAAGCACAACAAGACATTCTTTTGTAGAAAAGCTAGTTACTAACTGTTGTCAATGTGTGTGGGAGAGTAGCTTGATTTAGCAGAAATGCAACCTCCAGAGATTACCCTTGAAACTCCTGAACTGTTACACTAATTTGTCTACTTTTCTGTTGTGTTGATGGAACCAAATATATAAATTTACATCCTTCTGTATTCATTGTTCAGAGACAGAATGGACTATTTATTATTTTTAATCAGATAAGGAAAACTAATCCATACCAGGCGTTATTTTTTGTAGAGATGCCAATATATAAAACAATATTGGAAAAGTAGACCTAAAGAACATTTATATTTAAACATTAAGTGAGAATGTTTGCTTTTAGCATCTCACATGAGAAGTCATTTTGTGTCTTACTTATTAGAAAGCACCCACCTTTTCATTTGCATTCAGACAATTTTGATATGTAGTTTCATCAGTATTAAATCACTTTTTCTGATTTACTGCAAAGGGTACCATATGTCAAATGCTGTAGACTCTGAAAAAAAAATCATAAAATTAGTCTGCTGTTTAAAGTGTAACCATCAATATATTTCCTTTCAAGAAAACATGCTAATTGGATGTGTAAGTATTATTTTTTGAATCATCTCATATTTCTCTCATATTTTAACTTTAATAAATAACTGGAATCAATGTTTTAGAACACTTTTTTTCTGGCATCTTAATTAAATATAATAAGTTGCTGGTCAGACAGAGTGCACTCAAAGACTTTTTTCTGTGTAGTAGAGAGTGAGTAACATTTGAACTATGAATTTTATTTAAGACACTGCACGTGGATAGGGCTAAGTTTCCCTTTTGTTTGCCATCAGGTCTATACCCTCCCTCCCATCTTTCAAAACCACCCAGAAAGACCTCCTAGTTAAAATCTGGCTCTGTTCTTGCTTAAAGCAGGAAAACTGCAACACCAAGAAAACATCAGTTTGGGACAATGATGTGATGCAAAAGAACTTGAACAAGAGAGATTGTATAAATATTTGGGAACTGATGAAGGATCAACAATAAAACAGGAACAAATGCGAGTAAAACTTAGTACAAAATATTTTAGAAGACGTAAATTAATCCTGAAAACAGCATTGACAACTAGGAACAAAATACAAGCTATAAACCAATTTGTTCTTCCTGTCCTAACTTACAGTTTTGGAGTGATTGACTGGCCACAACAACGTGTTGGATATATTACATAGGAAAACAAGAAGAAATCTTCATGCTCACCAAATGATTTATACGAAAGACACAAACAAACAAGTGCATACCAAGATTATATATTCCCCATCCAGGTATGGGCCTCCTTGAAATTGATTACATGTATAAATCTGCAATTGTGGGACTGCACGCATATCTGCTGACTTCACAAGACCCAAATGTAGTGAAAGTTTTGAAACATGAGGAGAATCAATCTAAGATGACTTACCTGCTTAGTCTAGCAGAAGCATATCGATGTCAAACAGGAATGGAAATCAAACCAGAAGTACGTAAAAATCAGGCAGCAACTGAATGTGCCAAAAAACAAAATAAAGAATATAGTGTGCTAGCTTGCACTGCATTTGAATTGTTTTTACTGTTGTTTTAGCTACTTTTCTGTATAAAAAAAAAATCTAAGCCTGTTTCCTACCTTTCCTGTAACTAGTGTAGTCCAGATTCAGATTTGCTGTATCCAGGACAGTATGTAAGCTTCTGAGCCCCCCCAAGCTTTCTGTGTTGGAGGGAAGCCTTCTAGCTTATCAGTGGGAGTGGTAAGCGCTAGGTAACCTATCTACCACAGAAGGAGTGGTTCTGGCCCAGAAATTGTAGTTATTGGCTGTTTCTACAGTTTTTCCATCTCTCTCAACTTTCTGATTTAAAAGCCCATATTTGCACTTGTTTCCCCCTTTCCTCTATCTAGTTTAGTCCAGATACAGATTCTTAGTTTTAGCATTTGAATTTGCTTATTCATGATCGGCACTTGTTCAGAACTTGTTGTAAGCACTAAATAAGCGATTAATTACTACAGCACTCAACCTTCCTCATTACCTGGAGGAAAACAGTTTTGGTACTTACTTTCCTCACTTGCTTAGAGAAAAACAGCTCTTGTACTCACTTTCCTCACTTATCTAGAAAATAGTTTTTTATTCAGGCATGTCCAAGGGTCAGCTCCCACTGTTCTCTCCTGTCTATCTGATGAATCTGGGCATCTTGGGGCAATGTTGAAATTGCCACATGTACACAGACAACCCTCTCCTCCTACCACTCAACATTACAACTTGTGAGAGATGCACTTATCTAGCCAAACTGGAGATAAAGCTCTCTTCAACCAAGACTGAACTTGACAGTCAAGAGGAGAAGGTAAACACTTGCACCACACTGCACTCATCACATAGCCTCACTAAATCTACATCACCAAAATCCACAAATAGAAACACAAAAACATTCACGGAGGCTCTCAATAATAATCTGCTCAAGCAAAAGAGACCTCCAAAGCAGAAATGCAAGCAACCTCCACCCTCCAACACAATCCAAATGATACATAGCCCACAGACTCAGTGTGCCGCTCAACCACAGCCAATAAGGCAAAACAACGTACCCAACACACTAGTCATAGGTGACTCTATAGTCAAGCACACTGATGTCCCACTCACTAACCTAAGCAAGGAGAAGGTTACTGTCAGCTGCCTGTCGGGTGCCAGGATCCGTCACGTAACCCATGCACTCAGGTCACTCCACAACAAGTACAAGTATGACTCATTGTCATTGGTGTGAACGACCTGAGATGTACCTCCCTGGACTACATAGGTTCATAGGTTCATAGGTTGGTACTGGGCTATCTGCCCAAAGGCATATATTAGCCCAGCCACGTTGTGCGGTATTCACAGCCCCTTTAGTAGTTCCCTAGACCCTTGTACTAGCAGCTAGTACCCTTGGCCCCTATCTAGTAGTGCTGTTGGTGTGATCTCCGGTGTGAACTTTCTGTTACCCATCCACTCATCAAGGTTCCTCTTGAAGAGTGATAGTGAGGGGCTCTGTCTTATGTAGATTAGGACCCTGTTCCATAGTAAGGGAAGTCTCTGTGAAGGGAATCTATCCCTCCAGCATGTTCTATTCATTGTTGTGTTGAGGTTTTTATCCCTAGAGTGTGAAGCTCAAGTAGATTTGGTTTTGCTAAGATGGAGCATGTTCAACAATTCTGGGTTAGACATAGCTCTGTACGTTAGACAGAGATCGCCTCTGAGAAAGCGGTATGCAACAGAGAACAGTCTTAGCTTTTTCAATCATGCTGCATAGGGCAACTGTTTGAGGCCAGTAATCCTCTTGGTTAGGTACCTTTGTGGTCTCTCCAGCTGCTGGAGATGTCTAGCCAGGTACATTCCAATTGGTGCATTGTACTCAATAATGGGTCTGATGAGGGAAGAGTAGAGGGGCACCATTACATCCTTAGATCTTGATGCGAACCCTTTCGTGATCAGATTGGTCACATAGAAGGATTTTCTAACCACTTTGGCAACATGGTTATCAAAGGAAAGCTGACTAAATACTTGAGGCCCTAGATCCCTTATTTCTTCATCAGATTTCAGGGGAGTACCTCCTATGTTGTAGTTTGCGAGTACTCTGTTTTTTCCAAAGGGGATTACTACACATTTTTTTGCATTTAGCTTGAGACCATGGCTTTGACACCATGCATCAGTCTCATTTAGGCCCTTCTGGAGGATCTCCATGTCGGCTGGAGACTCTATTATAGCACCCAGTTCGCAGTCGTCCGCAAACTTAGTCAGCCACAGCCCTTCCGTGCTTGCCTGTACTTCTGAGAAATATATGCCAAACAGGAGGGGCCCCAGGACAGAGCCCTGAGGCACACCACTCGTTACTGGTCTGGATTTGGACATAGATCCCACTACTCTTACTTTATGGGATCTGTCTGAGAGCCAGTTTGTGATCCATCTTGTAACATAAGGGTTTATGCCCAGGCTGGTGAGCTTATCAATAATACCTGAATGGGGAATGGTGTCAAATGCTTTAGAAAGGTCAAGGTAAGCCGTGCATACCTCCTTTCCCTTATCTGTAGCCTGAGTAACTGTCTCAAAGAAATCCACCAGGTTCAGGAGGCATGATCTGCCCTTGACGAAGCCGAACTGCGTGGGGTCCAGCGACTGGAGGTTCCCAATCTCTCCATTTATGAGTTCCATAATGATTTGCTCTATAGCCTTACAGATCAGACTGGTCAGGCTTATTGGTCAGTAGTTCCCAGGGTCAGTTGTGGCCCCACCCTTGTGTAGCGGGACCACCATTGCCGTGCACCATTCTATGGGCACATATCCTGTGGAGAGGCTGAGATTGAACAGGATATTAAGATGCAGGGTTAATTCCTTTTGGAGCTCACGTATGACACAGCCTGGGACACCATCTGGTCCCATGGAGGCAGAGTTTTTAGCTTTAGATAGAGCCTTGTTAACCAATGTATCAGTAATAATTGGACTTACACAATCCCTAGAATGGAAATAGGCCATGTAGGTGGTGGGGGGGGGGGGTTTGCATTGAACCTGTCAGCCAAGACGTTGGCAATGTCAGAAGGGTCAGTGTATTTTGTTCCATTTTGTACTAGCTCAGAACAGACCTGAGCATTGCCATTTAGGTTTTTGACATAGCCATAGAAGGTTTTATGGTTATCCTTGGCATCCTTGGCAACTTTCTTTTCAAAATTAGCTTTAGTTGACTTGATGAGGGCCCTCAATTTCTTACTAATGCTGATCAGGGATGATTTTTCTACTTGAGATTTGGCCTTTTTTGTATAAGTCAAGAAAAGAGACATGGAAGAGCTCTCCGATATTGTAGCCCAGGCAGGTATGACCCTAGCTCTGAGTAGCATTCTGCCATCACCCAGAATAATACCGCAGTACAAGGACAAAATGACTGACTTCAACAATTGGCTGAGCTTCTGGTGTCATTCTAAAGGGATCCAGTATCTGTCTGCCTGGGAAGACATGGTCGACAGACCACGATGCTTTTCCAGAGATGACCTGCACCTGTCACCCCTGGGATTCTGGGTACTGGCTAAAGTTCTTGCTGCCCCTATAGTGCCTTTTTAGGCAAGGTTCAAATGACAAATTCACCACCATAACAGGAACAGGCAAGCAAAATCTGAGGGTGATGCTACTCAATGCTAGAAGTCTAAATCTCCAAATGCACTCACTCGAGGCACTCCCTAAAATGATGAACATCAATATCTGTGCAGTGACTGAGCACTGGTTCAAGGCTCCAGACAGAAGCCCTGCACTACCAGGCTATAACTCATACCACACTTTTCGGCCATGTAACCTGGACCGGAACACCAAAGGTGAAGGTGTGTCCTTATTCATTAAGGATATCCACACCTCCAGGCTAGTTGCTCAGCATAATGCATCCGAGGTTATCCAAGTGCAACTAACTCTGGGAAAAACTGCAATCCAAATTGTAGCTTGCTACAGATCCCCCACCATGTCCCAGGATTCCCACTCCTCTTTTCTTGATGTACTGGAAAATATTAGGGTTCAACCAAACACTCTAATAATGGGTGATTTCAACTACCCCACCATTAACTGGGAAAACTACTCATGTACCAACTCCTTCACTCAACGCTTTCTGGAATTCATAAACTCCAGTGCCCTGGATCAACTTATCCACACCCCCACCGGGGGCAACAATATCCTAGATCTAGTCATTACCAACATGAGTCACCGGTGTTCCACACCTGAAGTCAATGCCTCATTGGACCAATCCAATCATAAGCTAATCACCCTAGATATCCACATCCTGCCCCAGCCCCAGTAAGGAAACCACGGTAAAAAATTTCTCCAAAGCCAACTTCATGCTTCTTAAGAGAGAAGTGGTGAACTTCATGACACCCATGCAGATGGACAATACAGTTATGACTACTGAATCCTACACAATTGCAGATTATAAGCACTTACACGAGTGCATGGATCATGCTATCCCAAACAGAACCAAGACGCTATCCTCCAAAAAAAGGAAGCCAATCTGGTGGTCCCCTGCCATAAACAAACTGTACAACAAAAGGAAGAAACTGTTGCAAAAGAGTAAAATCCCATGAGTGGAGGAGCTCCATGGTCAGCCTCAGTAAGAAGCTGTGATCCCTGATAAAATCCTCCAAAGCTAGTTACGAAAACAAAATCACCACTGATTCTAAAGACAACCACAAAGCATTCTATAGCTATGTCAAGAATCTCAATGGCAACACTCAGATCTGCTCTGAGTTGCAGCACAATGGCACTAAATATACAGACCCAACTGATATTGCCAACAACCTGGCAGATAGGTTCAGTGCTAACTTTACCCCCCTCTCACCCCCTAAAGGGCCCATCTCTCTACTGGAAGAATGCAAAGTTCCTGTAAATCATGGCTGCACAGGTAAAAAACAAACTCTCCAAAGCCAAGAACACAGCATCCATGTGACCAGACAACATCACAGGCTGCGTTCTACATGAAATACAGAATGAACTGGCACCCCACCTAAGTACCATGTTCAGTCATAACCTCACCTCAGGCTTTGTGCCTGCTGAATTGTGCACAGCGATGGTTATCCCAATCTACAAGGGGGGAGCCACCACGGACCCCGGGAACTACCGCCCCATTAGCCTGACGAGCCTGGTCTGCAAGGCCATGGAATGTATCATCATGGAACTTATAAGCAAAGACAGTGGTAATCTCCAAACTCTGGACCCCACCCAGTTCCTGTTTGTAAAAGGCAGATCATGTCTCCTAAACCTGACAGACTTTTTTGAAGCAGTCACCAAAGCCATAGACAAGGCTAAGGTAGTTCACACAGCCTATCTAGATCTTGCCAAGGCTTTTGACACCATTCCCCACTCTGGAATGATAGATAAACTCACTAAACTAGGTATAAATCCCTATGTCACAAGATGGGTTGTCAACTGGCTCACTGACAGAACCCACACTGTGAAAGTAGCAGACTCCATATCCGACTTCAGACCAGTGGCAAGTGGAGTACCACAGGGTTCAGTCCTGGGTCCTCTCCTGTTTGGTATCTACTTTTCTGAAGTACAGGCTAACGCAGAAGGTCTTTGGCTAATGAAGTTTGCAGATGATTGCAAACTAGGAGCCATAATCGAAACTCCTAACAATGTGGACATCCTACAAAAGAAAGTGCCTCACTGAGACAGATGCCTGGTGTCAAAGCCATGGCCTCAAGCTCAATGCCAAAAAGTGCATTGTCATCCCCTTTGGTAAAAACTCTGTGCCCATGAACTACAACATAGGTGGTAGTATACTTAACACCGAAAGTTTGATAAGAGACCTTGGGAGACAGGTGGACAGTAATCTTTCCTTTGATAATCACATTGCCGCAGTAGTCAGGAAATCCTTCTACATGGCACACCTCATCACAAAAAATTTCTCATCCAGAAAAAAGAGGTCATTGTTCCCCTCTACTCGTCACTCATTAGACCCATTGTAGAGTACAACGCCCCTTTTCGTATGTATCTCACAAGACATCTACAGCAACTGGAAAGGCTGAAGAAATACCTCACAAAGAGGGTTACTGGCCTCAAACAGATGTCCTGTGCAGACTGTCCCAAAAAAACTCCAGCTTTACTCCATCGCATATCACCTACTCAGAGGTGATCTCTGCCTAACATACAAAGCTATGTCAAACCCAGAGCTGTTGGACATGCTCCACTTAAAGAAATCCCAATCCCTCCGAGCTACATGCTCTAGGGACATAAACCTTGTCATCACAATAAACAAAACATGCCAGAGGGATAGATTCCTGTCCCAGAGGCTTCCCATACTCTGGAATAAACTACCTATCTTTATCAAACAAAGCTCCTCATTAGCACTCTTCAAGAAAAATATTGATGATTGGATGGGAAATAGGAAATTCACCCCGGGGATCACTTCTGTGGCTCTGCTCAACAGTGGAAAATAATTTTCTTGGGTGACAAAAGCTAGGGTACCTTTTTGGCTTGTATAGGCCCTAGGGCCGGGTCACTATTATATTGATGAAAAGGCTAAAGCTGGAACGGCTTTGAAATCAAAAATGCCGTTCTTCGGAACTGGTATTGTGAGATCGCGGTAAAGTGAAGATTGGAAAATTTGCCCTTTCCTCACTGTAGTATGATCTTGGAATTGGTATATATATATATATATATATATATATATATATATATATATATATATATATATACACTTAGTCGGGGTGTGGGGGTGCAGCCTCCCACAATACATATTCGAAGAACGGCATTTTCGATCACTAGGCGTTCGACCTTTAGCCTTTTCATTGATCTATTAGGGACCCCCTAGGGCCGATAGCCTAGTACCTACCTATGAACCTATGAACCTATAAGGTGAAGGATCAGATGAAAAGGCAAGAAATGTGGAAAATGCATAAATATAGTTGCAAGTACAGAAATATCTGGAAGAACCTCATGTTGATCAAGATTGAATATAGGAATGGTTAAGGAGAGGCTTATTCAAAACAGAAGATGAAAAGTTAACATTGGAGGCCCAAGATAGTGGGCTATTGCACTCATTGGTTTACAAAGTCCATTGAACATGTGGGAGAAAGACACATGTAGGTTTTGTAAAACAGAATTGGAAACAGTGACACACCTCATTGCTGGTTGTGACATACTAATGGCAGAACGACTGTATACTGAAAGGCATAATAATGGGGCAAGAGTGTTGCACTGGGGATTGTGTAAACATTATGGTACCGATGAAGTCTACATCACATGGGATCACCCTTTAGCAACAGTTCAAAAGATAGATGCAAGCAAACCAGATATAGTGGTCCATGAAAAGAAGATAAAGGTAGCATAGATTTCTAGGGAAGAAGAGTAATTTGTCACAAAATCTTCCTACAGATTTGAGGAATGGTTATTTTTATTATGCCAACCACCATCTGGAAATAGAGAGATTGGCCTCTCTTAGAAGGTGCACAGTAGGTTAACTTGTAATTAGGTCTTGTTTTTATAAGGTCATGTGTCATACAGTTGATTGGACTTTTTTTGGTTGATTTGAAATGGTTGCCACTCTTGTAAATGAAGCGGTGTTCATTGGAAGAAGTTATATAACAATTGTTTTGCTGCAAAGTAGTTGATGTGCTTCATATTCTTCTACAGTAAAGCAGAAATTAATAAAGTGTCTTCTTTGTGGAAACTTGTATTGATGAGGAAGAAAAGGTGTGATGCATAAGAAAACATCTTGTAGAATGGAGGTGCCAATCATAATATCTCAAGGTTACTGGCATACACCACATCACTTTATGTGCTATGTAGTAACATATTTTACCATGTTCCATAACTTGATGGTTTCATTACTTGTTTTTATCCTGGATAATCTTTCTCATGTCAGGATTTGTTTTTTGATAGGTTGTGGTGTTTACTTACTACAAGTTTCTGGTAGTCAGCTGTAAATATCCTTTCCTGCCAGCCCACAATGATGTCCTGCTTATTTAGCAGCTTTGTTCATAGGTTCAAATTCTTATAAATCCTTAATGCCTCAAAAAGTATGTACATATGCTTGAGATTGGGACTTTGTCAATATCTATGGGGTCTATATAACAGACCCATTATAGAGTACAGCACCCCTTTTGGTATGTACCTCACAAGACATCTACAATAACAGGAAAGGTCACAGAAATACCTCACAAAGAGGATTATCAGCCTCAAACAGATGCCCTCAGACCATCTAAAAAAACTCCAGCTTTATTCCATCGCATATCACCTACTCAGAGGCAATCTCTGCCTAACATACAAAGCTATGTCAAACCCAGAGCTGTTCGACATGCTCCACTTAAAGAAATCCCAATCCCTCTGGGCTACATGCTCTAGGGACCTTAACCTTGTCACCACAATAAACAGAATATGCTGGAGAGATAGATTCCTGTCCCAGAGACTTCCCATACTCTGGAACAAACTACCTATCTTATATTAAACAAAGCTCCTCATTAGCACTCTTCAAGAAAAATCTTGATGATTGGATGGGAAATAAGAAATTCACCCCGAGGATCACCTCTGTGGCTCTGCTTGACAGGGGTACTGGAAAATAATTTTCTTGGGTGGCAAAAGCCAGGGTACCTTTTTGGTTAGGCTTATATAGGCCCTAATGCCAATAGCCTAGTACCTACCTATGAACCTATGAATTTGTCCGTACATATTCAGGTTGCATGTTCATTCCATGGCTATCTATCACATCATGATTAGTACTAAGTACACATTTCAGGATTCATTTTCTTATTTTTAAGATAGCATCGCAATGGCAGTTTTCTTACTTTTACAACATTACAACAGTGGCACTATTCTCCTGTTTTATGTGCCCACATGGCCATGGACACTACTACTGATGGCACATCACATAGTTCATGATGAATGTGCTATTATCCTTTTGAACTGCATAAAATGGTTATTTCAAGTCAAGTTTAAATAGTTAATTCTTGAGGATGCACACAACTAGTTTGATATGGGTGAGTGCAGTGTCATGCAATTTTATACCTGCCTCTTTATGAACCACTCAATACTAATTCTGGCTTCCTGCATATGTTCTTGGCAAAGCTTGCGCAGCGGTGGTGGGAACTTTTTAAATCATGGTACCAGGAACTTCAAAATACTTTACAGTACAATGATGTTCATTTGTGGAACTTGTAAGGATGGTTCAGACTCTTTCCATACATTCAGTTATGCTTGAAAAAATATCATGGCTAACTTCTCTAGATGATTCAGATAACTATTCATTCTACAGTCTGGGGACACCATTTGGAAAATTCCTTCTGTGTTACACATATTGCTTCAGGTACAAAACTGTTTTGCTGTTTTACTGTACTTGCAGCTAGCTGCACTGCAATAGCATTACTTATAATTGCCTAATCGGGAGTTACCTGCCTTCTGCTGTACACAGCAAATGTATATGACCATTGTATGTGATGCAGCCATATCCAGGGTATTCATCACAGAGGTGAAGAAATGGCCTGTACCCTTATGGAAGTCACCCTTATGAGCATTGCAGCCCTATAACATTAACTTAAAATGTGTCTGCTATTTGGCAGACAAAGTTGTGAATCAAATTCCTGTACTAAGAATGACTGAAGACACTTGATTAATTGACAGATTAGGGCTGAGCAGATGAAATAACTAACCAAAGCAAAATGTACACAAAAGCATAGAAGTATTATTAAAATATAGTATGACATGAAAGAGTAAATACTCAAGACTATACTTTTATTTTGAGTTCTTAAATTTTGTGCCAAAGTTGATGTCTTCAACTAAAGCAGTTATATATATATATATATATATATATATATATATATATATATATATATATATATATATATAAAGAATGGATTCTGTTTTCTTTGCATGATTGCCACTATAAACCATCAGCAGGATCATACTTCAGATTAATTTTTCAACTGGATGTGAAGACCTCAGATGTCTTGATAGAATCATCCATCTAGACTTAACACTTGATGGACTGGTCTGCTTAGTTCTAGAAATGTTATGCATTAATCCTCCTGGCTTTAAGCTGAGATGTCATAATCTAGGTAAAGTGTTTTCTTTTGCACAGCATATGATGGTCTTGAAAGGCAGTGCAAGCACTCCAGATAAATTAGTTTCTGAGTATAATAAGTCATGCTCTTCTATTCTGATTCTGCTTAACCCATCCCTTACGCATCCCATCATCTTAAGATGTATGACCCAATGTCTAGGTTTAAACTTTTCCCTTTCAGGTAAAGACAAATTAGAAATGCTTTTGGAGGTTTACAGGCCTAGAGACCTCTCACAATTGGCAAACAGATTAACCATCCTCCTTTCTGTGGTGAGTATTGTACATAACCTGTACTGTTGCACCAGTAAATGCTCTTACACAAGAGTGTGAGCTGGCTGCATGGTTTGTCATCATTTGATCACAACTGTCTCCTTGTGCATCCATGGACAGTGCTTAAGTGAGACAGAGATTAGTTCAAGTCAGTAGGGGGAGAACTGAGTACCTACCTAAGATAAATTATATGTGATTTCATAAATTCTACAAATTGTGGAATACACTTTTATCCTTCTAGGTTAGTTATGCCTGCTATTATGTTCTGAGTTCAATTACTTAGCATATTTGAAAAGCTGTCTTAAGACTGAAGCTTTTCAATTTTTTTTGAAAGGGGGCTTTTGTTATTCCATCCTTAAAGAAACCATTAGTTTCCAATAATCACAATTCACAATTTCTACCTTATCTCTAACTTGCTAATATTAGGCAAAGTTAAGGAGGAGGATGCTATTTTGGAACTTTAATTGAATTTAATAGATGTTGAAATCAATGACCCATATTAGTCCAACTTTTTTCCACACACCCCAGTAATGAACCTGCCTTCTTTAGGGTTCTCCTCTCCTTTTGGATATGGACTGGTGATGGATACATGGTACTCTTCCTGTGTCATCTGTAACTGTAGAGCTGTATTATCTTAAATAAATAATTTTACTCTTTTGTCTAGTATCTTTTCTACTGCCCCTGAAAGGCTTGACAGAGCAGTAGATGTATAGAATGTGGGAATTGGGGCTGAATTCCTTCTATCTTTCCTTAAGAGTGTGGAGTACCTTAGGGCTTGCCTGTGGATGTGTTTCTATTTATAATGATTACACTGCTCCCAAGAAAAGAGAAATGTGATGCTAATGGCAGACAGTTGTACCTGTCATGTTATGCAGATTGTTGCTGGCATCCCTTATGATTGATGCATGACGATCTTCTTAATTGTTCGGTCTTTGCCTTGCATGCTGAGTTATATTCATGATATGCTGCAGAATGTATTGTTAGTAACTCAGGACTAGGGCCTGCTGAACTCCTATCACTGCTAATCTGTTAAATTTTCTTGTAAATAAGAAGTCTAAAGTCTCTTGAATGCAAAAAGCCTCTGCAGTAAAATTCAAATTAAGTTTTGCTGCCCTATAATCAGATTTGTGCACCTGCAATATAACCTAGTCAAAGAACTGTATTCAAGACTCTAAACTCAGTGGGCCAGATGACATAATATGCAGAAAATGCTGTATGGTTCATAGTACAGATACCACTCACAAATGAATAAACTGCAGATTGATTTCAGCTCTCATGTGGAATGATGATTTTGAACAGGTTAATACTTTGTTTTTTTTGAACATATTTGTGTTTATTACTATCTCTTGTGATTAATGTATGTGCTGTAACATATCTAGTAGCTTTGTTCTTGAATTCCTCCCATGATAGTTTGAATGTATCTCTCCAGTTCTGGGTGATACATAGTTTCATTAGCACAAATAATGTAACTAATATCCATGTGTCCTGTTTAACTAATTTTTGGGGGGTTATATGTAGGATTGCAAATTCCCACGAGGATGTTGACTGCTCGCAACCCATTTCCAACTTTACCTTTAGAGAACATCATAACTTGTAGATAAATTTACAGCCCCATAAAATGTGAAAGAGATCAATGTTCACTGCTGGACAATAGGGACAGTTTGGGGAGTAGCTTGAATTAAATTTATTTAAAATCACTGGTGTGTAGTAGGCATTAATGTTGATCACCATTTGTGTATAGATTAAACTCTTGAAAGGGAATACTTTTAGTGTAGTTTCTATCATTTGGATTTTTGTTCATCCGTAATTTTTTCATTTTTCTCATTCCAGTAGGCAGAGAACAGTAAAGATGATTTATATTTGATGGATGTAATTAACTTATATGTGTTAGAGAGCATTTTCTTTTTATAAGAAAGGCATTGTAACAGTGATATTGTAGTATCTATGTCTGCTTGTACTGAATTGTTAAAATTACCCAGCATGGCAGCCAGATATTTAAGTTGTCTTAGAATTATCATATGTTTTTTGCTGAGCTTCAGCTTTTCTCTGGCCTCTTCTATAGTATAATCTTTCATTTTGAGAATGTCCCATTCGACATAGCTCTTAATTTGTGGATATTGATTGAGATTTATCAGATTGTTATTTAATGTGAGATTAGGATTTAAATGTATAGGTTGCAGAAGAGTCAAAGTATCTACTAGGTTTATAGAGTCAAGTAGTTTCTGGAATATTTTGATATTATTTATTAATGGCTTGTGTAATCCAATTTTCTTGAATTGTTCTTTCTGGATAAAGGGTAGGGCTTTGGGATTAATATTTAATGATTTAACATGTTCAAACTATACTTTAACCCATGTTGGTGACCATTCTTTAGCCATATGAGAGTGTTCTGATATCTGTGCTATTCTGTTAAAGTAAATTATATCATAATATAGCTTGAAATCTGGAAGACCCAGTCCCCCTCTTTCTTTTGGCATGATTAATTTAGAGTATTTTATCCATCTTGATTTCAGGTACCAGATGAATTTAGCTATTTCTATGCAGATTTTTTGAAAGAAGTTTTCTGGGATGTTAGTGTTTGTTGCATTTTATTGATAAATCTCTTTTAGAAGAACATTCATTTTAACATTCATTTTAATAACTGCAACCTTAGCTAAGGTTGATAGTTTCATATTTTTCCATTTATAGAAGTCTTGGTTTACTTGTGTCCATAGCTGCCCTAAGTTGTTTGGGATTATTGACTTCTGATTATGATCAAAAAGTATTCCTAAGTATTTGAGGGAGTAGTCAACTTGAATTGGTGTTCCCGGGAAATAGTATTCTTTATGGTCTAGCGGATTAATTGGAAAGATTTTTGATTTGGATGTGTTGATTTCATAGTTTGATACTTGAGAAATGTTTAATAGATTTCATAATTTCACTAAGCTTTGTATTAGGGTTTTGAAATATATATTGACATCATCTGCAAAAACTGTTAGGACAATTTTATTGTTTCGAAGCTTTGCTATGGAATGATATATTCACTTTAATATGAGAAGGAATAATGGTTCAATATACAAATTGAAGAGGTATGGAGAGAGGGGGCAACCCTGTCTTGTGCCATTTGCTATTTTTATTGGTTTGGATTCTATTTTATTTATTTTAATTGATGTGTATGCACTTTTGTATATCATTCTTATTATGTCAGTGAATTATTTTGGAATATTATAGAATGACAGTGTTTCAAATAGAAATTCTTGATTAACTTTATCAAAGGCTTTGCTAGCATCTAACACCAGGGCATACTTTTTTTTTCTTTTTTGCATAGTTTCATTATTGCATCTAGGGTAAGTGTGTTATCCCAGGTTTGCCTAGAGCGGATAAACCCAGCTTGTTCTGAAGAGATGATTACTGACAATACTCTTTTAAGTCTATTTGCTAGGATTTTGATGTCAATATTTATTAGTGAGCTTGGTCTGTAGTTTACTGAATTTGATTTGTCTGAGTTAAGCATATGAATAAAAATAGTTCTGGAGACATATGGATCTTTAATGCCAAACTCTCTGATGTGGTTGTATAGTTTTAGTAAATTGTTTGCTAAGTTTTGGCAAAGGTTTTATAAAATTCATTTGTGAAACTATCTGGTCCTGGTGCCTTACTTGATTTTAGCTTAGTTATTTTAGCTAGAATTTCTTCCTTTGTGAATGGTGCACTTAATATTTCATTTGTTGTTCATTTGTTTTGGGAAGGTTAAATTTCTTAGGAAATTTGTATGATCTTCTGATTTGGTTTACTTTTGTAGTCCATACAAGTTCCTGTATATGTCTTCAAAGGTGTTTGAAATTTCTTGATTTGTCCTAATTTTCATCCCTTCATGGTCTAATTCTATTATATTTGGTATTGCATGTTTGGCTATGATTATTCTTGCTAGTAGTTTTGGAAGGGGTTTGAGCACTGTCAGGATATCTAGCTAGCATCTTCATCATAACAAAAGAGTATTGTTTTGAATGTAAGAGTTATAATTCTTTTTGCAAGTTTATCATCTGTGTTTCTAGGTCTGAGCTGTATTTGATTTGAATTTTCATTTCACACTTTTCCAATTTGGTTTGCAGTTTATATTCTTCTCTGTATGTTTTGTAATAGGATGCTTTCTGATTAATATTCCCCTCATTCTTGCTTAAGCTGCCCACTACACATATGGTATGTATTATTGTCTGTTACCAGCAGTATATTATTTATTTCTTGGATTACATCCTTCTTTTGCAAAAGGTTTGGATTTATGGACCATGATGGGCATATGGGTTTATTGTTTTTTGTCACTAGGTGGGTTCAGTGCTATGTTAATTTTAGAACGGTCAGAGAAGAATGGGGGTTCTATCTTATAGTCTGTTTTTGTGTCAAGAAGTATCTCAAAGACCAAAAAGAAATCTATTCTAGACCATGATTTATAACATGGAAAGTAATGGTATATTTGTTAACTAAAGATTTTCTGTCACTAAGATTATATGGGTCAGATAGTTTGTAATCTATTATTAGGTCCTTTAAGGCTAATAACATTTGGGAGTTGTATATTTTGTTTTTAGTAGATCTGTCTGTTTCTGGGTTAAGAACCATGTTCCAGTCACCTCCTAATATGTAATAGCAGCTTGGGAATTTCATTAAGATGTTATATATTTCAATAATAAAATCTTGCTGTTTTATACATGGGCTATATAGATATAAGAATAGAACAGGTATTAGTACAAACAAAGCAACACCACCTGCCATGTTGGTCTGCCACACATTCTGTTATTTTCCAACTGAATGATTTTTTTAACAAGAATTGCAACACCCTTACAGTTTATATTATTGCCTGATGCTATTATTTTAAATAGACATTTTTCTCTCTATCTTCTTCCCAATCTTCGACAAACATATGGGTCTCTTGTAAAAAGATTATGTTTGCCTTAGATTGAAAAAGTATATGAATAAGTAGCTCTCTTTTCTTTTTATCTTGGAGTCCCTTTATGATCCATGAATCAATTATCCACATTCTTTCACGGCATTGTAGGTTAAAGTTGAAATACCTTTAGTGATTTTCCTCATACTTTGTTGAACTGTTTTAAAAACTGTTTCCATTAGTCTAAGTATAGCTATTGCAACACCTGTTCCCTCTAGATAAACCCTAGTGCCTAACCACTTACCTACCCCATCTGGAAGAGAATAAAAAAATGTAACTTTCAAAAACATTTCAATTGGTGTATCATGCATAAGGTAACGTTATAACACTTTTACATAATATATGATACAAGTTAAAAGCACGATTCTATAATACAAATTCTAATGCACTCAAGATCTGGATGCTCCTGCACAACACAGTAACCTAAATCCCTGCTCTCAATTTCTCAATAGTGCCTTTTAGATTGTAAGAACCATGCCAAACATTTAAATAACAAATCAGAGCGATAACCCTCTATATATAATATACTACAGAGATTGGTTTACATACCTCTTAGTGTTTACATATAATTTTGAGATTGTTCACTCTAATACTGTTATAGTTTACAATTTTAAAAGATAATCAACCCATTTGTCTTATGTGTGCTTGCCAGAAACATTCCACTATACATGAGAGAAGAAAGAAAAAACACGTACACATATTAGATACATAAATATATCAGGGCCACAGTTTTCAGTTTAGTGTCTTTAGCTTCCATTTTACATCTATTCTTATCCTTTTCCAAGAAATGCTTTTTAATTAGTTATGACCCTGTTGAAAAGAAATAGTAGTAGTACACAGTACCTCAAAGTCTTACATTAGTAATAGCATTCTGTCTTGGAATTTGTAGTGAGCTTCCTTTTATTTCTAGGTAGTGTAGGAGGTCTCCACTCTATTTCTACTTGGTTTTCATTATTTTCCAATGTAGAGGAGTGGTTTCTTTCATTTCGTTTCTTGATTGTTGTCTCAGGCATTATGAATTGTCTGGACAGAGGAAATAGAAGGTGTGCCACTTTGAAACGGGTCCTGGCATGAAACTAAACTTGCTTCTTCATGCACACTGTCTACTTCCTGTTAATATGCAAAGTTGCTGTGTCAGATGGAATGTTGAAATGCACATTTGATGTTTCAAGTTATGGATTCACTGTCATTTCATGCTCGGAGATTTCAGAAGTCGGGAAGTGCATTGAATGCCTGTAGAAATGCTGTTTTTGCTTCTTTTGTGAGTTAACCATGACTCTGTGATCTTTGTATTGAAAGGAAAGGCAGCTGGGGTATTTCATTTGAAACTTGATTTTCTTGCTTATTAGGAATCCACTGAAGGGAGAAAGTACTTTTCTTTGTTGTTTTATTTGCACTAGCAGATCCTGGGCAAAGGTAATTTAATGTCTGTTCCAGGTTATAAACTTTTTACTTTTAGGTTCATAGGTAGGTACTAGGCTGTCAGTCCAAGGCCCTACGTAAGCCTAGCCAACAAGATTCCCTGGCTTACACCACCCAAGAAAGTTATTTTCCTGGGCCACTGTCGAGCAGAGACACAGAAGTGATCCCTGGGGTGTATATCCGTTTTCCCATACTCTCATGTATGGGAAGTCTCTGGGACAGGAATCTACCCCCCCAGCATGTCTTACTTTTTGTACATGTTGAAAGTTAAGAAATTTGGCATACACTTGTCTTGGCTTGCTTATGTCCTGAGATTTGTAGAGAGCTCTATGTATTCTCTCAATGTCAATTTTTTTTCCATTTCTTCGTCTTCTCGGAGAGTACTTATAATTTGAGTAAGAGCATCTTGTAGTTGTTGTTGCTCATATTTTTCAGGTATGCCTCTTATTAATAGATTATTTCTGTGGCTTCTTGCATCAAGATTTACTCATTTTTCATGGATTTCCTTTCTGGATGCTTCTTTAGATTTTATTTCATTCCTAAGTTCTTCTGTTTTCATTTCATTTTTTATAGCTTTGGCTTCTGTTATGTCAAGATGTTTGGCTAGTTGTTCTAGGTTATTTCCAAACCCAGTTAGCTGTTCTAAATAACCCTGTATAGCTGCTTGTATTGGTAGTAGTGCAGATTTCAGTTCATCTATGTTATAAGATGCTTCTAATTTTTGTTTAGTATTCAATTTTTCTTGTATTTTCTTTGCCTTTTAATAGCTGTTTCTTTGCCCGGTAAGTTAATTTGTGAGTTTGCTTTTGTAGTTTGTAAATCCATTGGCTTAGTTGTTTGAGACATTTTGGTAAGTCTTGCAGATAATTTTCTTTTCTCCTGTAAGGGCTGCAGGCCTCAGCACATATGCTTTAAGTTATTCAATTTTCTAACTTACTTTTTAAGGTATTTTCAGGTTGGAGGTTGTTCATTTTCTCAGTTTTTAGTCCATCTGCATCAGATGATGTTTGGCACTTCTTCTGAAGAGTTTCTGCTTGTTATTTTGATGGCTGTTTAATGATTATTTTTTTCTGGTAATGAGAGCTGCAGAGAAAGAGTGCTCATAGGGTGTCCACCATCTTGGAATCAAGCTAAAGTAAATTTCTATCAGAACAGAATGATCAGCTCATATTTGTCCATAATGTAATACTTAGAAATACATGTGATCCAGTTTAAGAGTACTACAGTAAATTGGTACAAATCAAACATACAGCAAATGTAATTTCCAATCATTATTATTTGTATATACTAAAAACAAAGCTGAAATTGTAGGCAGACACCATTACCTTTCTTGCTGCTAAAGGAAATAACAATCTACCTTTTTCCCTTGACTAAGCCCTAAAAGGATTTTTATCGGCTGGAGACTCTATTATAGCACCCAGTTCGCAGTCGTCCGCAAACTTAGTCAGCCACAGCCCTTCCGTGCTTGCCTGTACTTCTGAGAAATATATGCCAAACAGGAGGGGCCCCAGGACAGAGCCCTGAGGCACACCACTCGTTACTGGTCTGGATTTGGACATAGATCCCACTACTCTTACTTTATGGGATCTGTCTGAGAGCCAGTTTGTGATCCATCTTGTAACATAAGGGTTTATGCCCAGGCTGGTGAGCTTATCAATAATACCTGAATGGTGAATGGTGTCAAATGCTTTAGAAAGGTCAAGGTAAGCCGTGCATGCCTCCTTTCCCTTATCTGTAGCCTGAGTAACTGTCTCAAAGAAATCCACCAGGTTCAGGAGGCATGATCTGCCCTTGACGAAGCCGAACTGCGTGGGGTCCAGCGACTGGAGGTTCCCAATCTCTCCATTTATGAGTTCCATAATGATTTGCTCTATAGCCTTACAGATCAGACTGGTCAGGCTTATTGGTCAGTAGTTCCCAGGGTCAGTTGTGGCCCCACCCTTGTGTAGCGGGACCACCATTGCCGTGCGCCATTCTATGGGCACATATCCTGTGGAGAGGCTGAGATTGAACAGGATATTAAGATGCAGGGTTAATTCCTTTTGGAGCTCACGTATGACACAGCCTGGGACACCATCTGGTCCCATGGAGGCAGAGTTTTTAGCTTTAGATAGAGCCTTGTTAACCAATGTATCAGTAATAATTGGACTTACACAATCCCCTAGAATGGAAATAGGCCCTGTAGGTGGTGAGGGGGGGGGGGGTTGCATTGAACCTGTCAGCCAAGACGTTGGCAATGTCAGAAGGGTCAGTGTATTTTGTTCCATTTTGTACTAGCTCAGAACAGACCTGAGCATTGCCATTTAGGTTTTTGACATAGCCATAGAAGGTTTTATGGTTATCCTTGGCATTCTTGGCAACTTTCTTTTCAAAATTAGCTTTAGTTGACTTGATGAGGGCCCTCAATTTCTTACTAATGCTGATCAGGGATGATTTTTCTACTTGAGATTTGGCCTTTTTTTGTATAAGTCAAGAAAAGAGACATGGAAGAGCTCTCCGATATTGTAGCCCAGGCAGGTATGACCCTAGCTCTGAGTAGCATTCTGCCATCACCCAGAATAATACCGCAGTACAAGGACAAAATGACTGACTTCAACAATTGGCTGAGCTTCTGGTGTCATTCTAAAGGGATCCAGTATCTGTCTGCCTGGGATGACATGGTCGACAGACCACGATGCTTTTCCAGAGATGACCTGCACCTGTCACCCCTGGGATTCTGGGTACTGGCTAAAGTTCTTGCTGCCCCTATAGTGCCTTTTTAGGCAAGGTTCAAATGACAAATTCACCACCATAACAGGAACAGGCAAGCAAAATCTGAGGGTGATGCTACTCAATGCTAGAAGTCTAAATCTCCAAATGCACTCACTCGAGGCACTCCCTAAAATGAAGAACATCAATATCTGTGCAGTGACTGAGCACTGGTTCAAGGCTCCAGACAGAAGCCCTGCACTACCAAGCTATAACTCATACCACACTTTTCGGCCATGTAACCTGGACCGGAACACCAAAGGTGAAGGTGTGTCCTTATTCATTAAGGATATCCACACCTCCAGGCTAGTTGCTCAGCATAATGCATCCGAGGTTATCCAAGTGCAACTAACTCTGGGAAAAAATGCAATCCAAATTGTAGCTTGCTACAGATCCCCCACCATGTCCCAGGATTCTCACTCCTCTTTTCTTGATGTACTGGAAAATATTAGGGTTCAACCAAACACTCTAATAATGGGTGATTTCAACTACCCCACCATTAACTGGGAAAACTACTCATGTACCAACTCCTTCACTCAACGCTTTCTGGAATTCATAAACTCCAGTGCCCTGGATCAACTTATCCACACCCCCACCGGGGGCAACAATATCCTAGATCTAGTCATTACCAACATGAGTCACCGGTGTTCCACACCTGAAGTCAATGCCTCATTGGACCAATCCAATCATAAGCTAATCACCCTAGATATCCACATCCTGCCCCCAGCCCCCATTAAGGAAACCACGGTAAAAAATTTCTCCAAAGCCAACTTCATGCTTCTTAAGAGAGAAGTGGTGAACTTCATGACACCCATGCAGGTGGACACTACAGTTATGACTACTGAATCCTACACAATTGCAGATTATAAGCACTTACACGAGTGCATGGATCATGCTATCCCAAACAGAACCAAGACGCTATCCTCCAAAAAAAGGAAGCCAATCTGGTGGTCCCCTGCCATAAACAAACTGTACAACAAAAGGAAGAAACTGTTGCAAAAGAGAGTAAAATCCCATGAGTGGAGGAGCTCCATGGTCAGCCTCAGTAAGAAGCTGTGATCCCTGATAAAATCCTCCAAAGCTAGTTACGAAAACAAAATCACCACTGATTCTAAAGACAACCACAAAGCATTCTATAGCTATGTCAAGAATCTCAATGGCAACACTCAGATCTGCTCTGAGTTGCAGCACAATGGCACTAAATATACAGACCCAACTGATATTGCCAACAACCTGGCAGATAGGTTCAGTGCTAACTTTACCCCCCTCTCACCCCCTAAAGGACCCATCTCTCTACTGGAAGAATGCAAAGTTCCTGTAAATCATGGCTGCACAGGTAAAAAACAAACTCTCCAAAGCCAAGAACACAGCATCCATGTGACCAGACAACATCCCAGGCTGCGTTCTACATGAAATACAGAATGAACTGGCACCCCACCTAAGTACCATGTTCAGTCATAGCCTCACCTCAGGCTTTGTGCCTGCTGAATTGTGCACAGCGATGGTTATCCCAATCTACAAGGGGGGAGCCACCACGGACCCCGGGAACTACCGCCCCATTAGCCTGACGAGCCTGGTCTGCAAGGCCATGGAATGTATCATCATGGAACTTATAAGCAAAGACAGTGGTAATCTCCAAACTCTGGACCCCACCCAGTTCCTGTTTGTAAAAGGCAGATCATGTCTCCTAAACCTGACAGACTTTTTTGAAGCAGTCACCAAAGCCATAGACAAGGCTAAGGTAGTTCACACAGCCTATCTAGATCTTGCCAAGGCTTTTGACACCATTCCCCACTCTGGAATGATAGATAAACTCACTAAACTAGGTATAAATCCCTATGTCACAAGATGGGTTGTCAACTGGCTCACTGACAGAACCCACACTGTGAAAGTAGCAGACTCCATATCCGACTTCAGACCAGTGGCAAGTGGAGTACCACAGGGTTCAGTCCTGGGTCCTCTCCTATTTGGTATCTACTTTTCTGAAGTACAGGCTAACACAGAAGGTCTTTGGCTAATGAAGTTTGCAGATGATTGCAAACTAGGAGCCATAATCGAAACTCCTAACGATGTGGACATCCTACAAAAGAAAGTGCCTCACTGAGACAGATGCCTGGTGTCAAAGCCATGGCCTCAAGCTCAATGCCGAAAAGTGCATTGTCATCCTCTTTGGTAAAAACTCTGTGCCCATGAACTACAACATAGGTGGTAGTATACTTAACACCGAAAGTTTGATAAGAGACCTTGGGAGACAGGTGGACAGTAATCTTTCCTTTGATAATCACATTGCCGCAGTAGTCAGGAAATCCTTCTACATGGCACACCTCATCACAAAAAATTTCTCATCCAGAAAAAAGAGGTAATTGTTCCCCTCTACTCATCACTCATTAGACCCATTATAGAGTACAATGCCCCTTGTGGTATGTACCTCACAAGACATCTACAACAACTGGAAAGGCTGAAGAAATACCTCACAAAGAGGGTTACTGGCCTCAAACAGATGTCCTGTGCAGACTGTCCCAAAAAACTCCAGCTTTACTCCATCGCATATCACCTACTCAGAGGTGATCTCTGCCTAACATACAAAGCTATGTCAAACCCAGAGCTGTTGGACATGCTCCACTTAAAGAAATCCCAATCCCTCCGAGCTACATGCTCTAGGGACATAAACCTTGTCATCACATTAAACAAAACATGCCAGAGGGATAGATTCCTGTCCCAGAGGCTTCCCATACTCTGGAATAAACTACCTATCTTTATCAAACAAAGCTCCTCATTAGCACTCTTCAAGAAAAATATTGATGATTGGATGGGAAATAGGAAATTCACCCCGGGGATCACTTCTGTGGCTCTGCTCAACAGTGGAAAATAATTTTCTTGGGTGACAAAAGCTAGGGTACCTTTTTGGTTGGGCTTGTATAGGCCCTAGGGCCGGGTCACTATTATATTGATGAAAAGGCTAAAGCTGGAACGGCTTTGAAATCAAAAATGCCGTTCTTCGGAACTGGTATTGTGAGATCGCGGTAAAGTGAAGATTGGAAAATTTGCCCTTTCCTCACTGTAGTGTGATCTTGGAATTGGTATATATATATATATATATATATATATATATATATATATATATATATATATACACTTAGTCGGGGGTGTGGGGGGTTCAGCCTCCCACAATACGTATTTCGAAGAACGGCATTTTCGATCACTAGGCCGTTCGACCTTTAGCCTTTTCATTGATCTATTAGGGACCCCCTAGGGCCGATAGCCTACTACCTACCTATGAACCTATGAACCTATAAGGTGAAGGATCAGATGAAAAGGCAAGAAATGTGGAAAATGCATAAATATAGTTGCAAGTACAGAAATATCTGGAAGAACCTCATGTTGATCAAGATTGAATATAGGAATGGTTAAGGAGAGGCTTATTCAAAACAGAAGATGAAAAGTTAACATTGGAGGCCCAAGATAGTGGGCTATTGCACTCATTGGTTTACAAAGTCCATTGAACATGTGGGAGAAAGACACATGTAGGTTTTGTAAAACAGAATTGGAAACAGTGACACACCTCATTGCTGGTTGTGACATACTAATGGCAGAACGACTGTATACTGAAAGGCATAATAATGGGGCAAGAGTGTTGCACTGGGGATTGTGTAAACATTATGGTACCGATGAAGTCTACATCACATGGGATCACCCTTTAGCAACAGTTCAAAAGATAGATGCAAGCAAACCAGATATAGTGGTCCATGAAAAGAAGATAAAGGTAGCATAGATTTCTAGGGAAGAAGAGTAATTTGTCACAAAATCTTCCTACAGATTTGAGGAATGGTTATTTTTATTATGCCAACCACCATCTGGAAATAGAGAGATTGGCCTCTCTTAGAAGGTGCACAGTAGGTTAACTTGTAATTAGGTCTTGTTTTTATAAGGTCATGTGTCATACAGTTGATTGGACTTTTTTTGGTTGATTTGAAATGGTTGCCACTCTTGTAAATGAAGCGGTGTTCATTGGAAGAAGTTATATAACAATTGTTTTGCTGCAAAGTAGTTGATGTGCTTCATATTCTTCTACAGTAAAGCAGAAATTAATAAAGTGTCTTCTTTGTGGAAACTTGTATTGATGAGGAGGAAAAGGTGTGATGCATAAGAAAACATCTTGTAGAATGGAGGTGCCAATCATAATATCTCAAGGTTACTGGCATACACCACATCACTTTATGTGCTATGTAGTAACATATTTTACCATGTTCCATAACTTGATGGTTTCATTACTTGTTTTTATCCTGGATAATCTTTCTCATGTCAGGATTTGTTTTTTGATAGGTTGTGGTGTTTACTTACTACAAGTTTCTGGTAGTCAGCTGTAAATATCCTTTCCTGCCAGCCCACAATGATGTCCTGCTTATTTAGCAGCTTTGTTCATAGGTTCAAATTCTTATAAATCCTTAATGCCTCAAAAAGTATGTACATATGCTTGAGATTGGGACTTTGTCAATATCTATGGGGTCTATATAACAGACCCATTATAGAGTACAGCACCCCTTTTGGTATGTACCTCACAAGACATCTACAATAACAGGAAAGGTCACAGAAATACCTCACAAAGAGGATTATCAGCCTCAAACAGATGCCCTACGCAGACCATCTAAAAAAACTCCAGCTTTATTCCATCGCATATCACCTACTCAGAGGCAATCTCTGCCTAACATACAAAGCTATGTCAAACCCAGAGCTGTTCGACATGCTCCACTTAAAGAAATCCCAATCCCTCTGGGCTACATGCTCTAGGGACCTTAACCTTGTCACCACAATAAACAGAATATGCTGGAGAGATAGATTCCTGTCCCAGAGACTTCCCATACTCTGGAACAAACTACCTATCTTATATTAAACAAAGCTCCTCATTAGCACTCTTCAAGAAAAATCTTGATGATTGGATGGGAAATAAGAAATTCACCCCGAGGATCACCTCTGTGGCTCTGCTTGACAGGGGTACTGGAAAATAATTTTCTTGGGTGGCAAAAGCCAGGGTACCTTTTTGGTTAGGCTTATATAGGCCCTAATGCCAATAGCCTAGTACCTACCTATGAACCTATGAATTTGTCCGTACATATTCAGGTTGCATGTTCATTCCATGGCTATCTATCACATCATGATTAGTACTAAGTACACATTTCAGGATTCATTTTCTTATTTTTAAGATAGCATCGCAATGGCAGTTTTCTTACTTTTACAACATTACAACAGTGGCACTATTCTCCTGTTTTATGTGCCCACATGGCCATGGACACTACTACTGATGGCACATCACATAGTTCATGATGAATGTGCTATTATCCTTTTGAACTGCATAAAATGGTTATTTCAAGTCAAGTTTAAATAGTTAATTCTTGAGGATGCACACAACTAGTTTGATATGGGTGAGTGCAGTGTCATGCAATTTTATACCTGCCTCTTTATGAACCACTCAATACTAATTCTGGCTTCCTGCAGATGTTCTTGGCAAAGCTTGCACAGCGGTGGTGGGAACTTTTTAAATCATGGTACCAGGAACTTCAAAATACTTTACAGTACAATGATGTTCATTTGTGGAACTTGTAAGGATGGTTCAGACTCTTTCCATACATTCAGTTATGCTTGAAAAAATATCATGGCTAACTTCTCTAGATGATTCAGATAACTATTCATTCTACAGTCTGGGGACACCATTTGGAAAATTCCTTCTGTGTTACACATATTGCTTCAGGTACAAAACTGTTTTGCTGTTTTACTGTACTTGCAGCTAGCTGCACTGCAATAGCATTACTTATAATTGCCTAATCGGGAGTTACCTGCCTTCTGCTGTACACAGCAAATGTATATGACCATTGTATGTGATGCAGCCATATCCAGGGTATTCATCACAGAGGTGAAGAAATGGCCTGTACCCTTATGGAAGTCACCCTTATGAGCATTGCAGCCCTATAACATTAACTTAAAATGTGTCTGCTATTTGGCAGACAAAGTTGTGAATCAAATTCCTGTACTAAGAATGACTGAAGACACTTGATTAATTGACAGATTAGGGCTGAGCAGATGAAATAACTAACCAAAGCAAAATGTACACAAAAGCATAGAAGTATTATTAAAATATAGTATGACATGAAAGAGTAAATACTCAAGACTATACTTTTATTTTGAGTTCTTAAATTTTGTGCCAAAGTTGATATATATATATATATATATATATATATATATATATATATATATATATATATATATAAAGAATGGATTCTGTTTTCTTTGCATGATTGCCACTATAAACCATCAGCAGGATCATACTTCAGATTAATTTTTCAACTGGATGTGAAGACCTCAGATGTCTTGATAGAATCATCCATCTAGACTTAACACTTGATGGACTGGTCTGCTTAGTTCTAGAAATGTTATGCATTAATCCTCCTGGCTTTAAGCTGAGATGTCATAATCTAGGTAAAGTGTTTTCTTTTGCACAGCATATGATGGTCTTGAAAGGCAGTGCAAGCACTCCAGATAAATTAGTTTCTGAGTATAATAAGTCATGCTCTTCTATTCTGATTCTGCTTAACCCATCCCTTACGCATCCCATCATCTTAAGATGTATGACCCAATGTCTAGGTTTAAACTTTTCCCTTTCAGGTAAAGACAAATTAGAAATGCTTTTGGAGGTTTACAGGCCTAGAGACCTCTCACAATTGGCAAACAGATTAACCATCCTCCTTTCTGTGGTGAGTATTGTACATAACCTGTACTGTTGCACCAGTAAATGCTCTTACACAAGAGTGTGAGCTGGCTGCATGGTTTGTCATCATTTGATCACAACTGTCTCCTTGTGCATCCATGGACAGTGCTTTAGTGAGACAGAGATTAGTTCAAGTCAGTAGGGGGAGAACTGAGTACCTACCTAAGATAAATTATATGTGATTTCATAAATTCTACAAATTGTGGAATACACTTTTATCCTTCTAGGTTAGTTATGCCTGCTATTATGTTCTGAGTTCAATTACTTAGCATATTTGAAAAGCTGTCTTAAGACTGAAGCTTTTCAATTTTTTTGAAAGGGGGCTTTTGTTATTCCATCCTTAAAGAAACCATTAGTTTCCAATAATCACAATTCACAATTTCTACCTTATCTCTAACTTGCTAATATTAGGCAAAGTTAAGGAGGAGGATGCTATTTTGGAACTTTAATTGAATTTAATAGATGTTGAAATCAATGACCCATATTAGTCCAACTTTTTTCCACACACCCCAGTAATGAACCTGCCTTCTTTAGGGTTCTCCTCTCCTTTTGGATATGGACTGGTGATGGATACATGGTACTCTTCCTGTGTCATCTGTAACTGTAGAGCTGTATTATCTTAAATAAATAATTTTACTCTTTTGTCTAGTATCTTTTCTACTGCCCCTGAAAGGCTTGACAGAGCAGTAGATGTATAGAATGTGGGAATTGGGGCTGAATTCCTTCTATCTTTCATATCCTTAAGAGTGTAGAGTACCTCAGGGCTTGCCTGTGGATGTGTTACTATTTATAATGATTATACTGCTCCCAAGAAAAGAGAAATGTGATGCTAATGGCAGACAGTTGTACCTGTCCTGTTGAGCAGATTGTTGCTGGCATCCCTTATGAATGATGCATGACGATCTTCTTAATTGTTCGGTCTTTGCCTTGCATGCTGAGTTATATTCATGATATGCTGCAGAATGTATTGTTAGTAACTCAGGACTAGGGCCTGCTGAACTCCTATCACTGCTAATCTGTTAAATTTTCTTGTAAATAAGAAGTCTAAAGTCTCTTGAATGCAAAAAGCCTCTGCAGTAAAATTCAAATTAAAGTTTTGCTGCCCTATAATCAGATTTGTGCACCTGCAATATAACCTAGTCAAAGAACTCTATTCAAGACTCTAAACTCAGTGGGTCAGATGACATAATATGCAGAAAATGCTGTATGGTTCATAGTACAGATACCACTCACAAACGAATAAACTGCAGATTGATTTCAGCTCTCATGTGGAATGATGATTTTGAACAGGTTAATACTTTGTTTTTTTTGAACATATTTGTGTTTATTACTATCGCTTGTGATTAATGTATGTGCTGTAACATATCTAGTAGCTTTGTTCTTGAATTCCTCCCATGATAGTTTGAATGTATCTCTCCAGTTCTGGGTGATACATAGTTTCATTAGCACAAATAATGTAACTAATATCCATGTGTCCTGTTTAACTAATTTTTGGGGGGTTATATGTAGGATTGGAAATTCCCACGAGGATGTTGACTGCTCGCAACCCATTTCCAACTTTACCTTTAGAGAACATCATAACTTGTAGATAAATTTACAGCCCCATAAAATGTGAAAGAGATCAATGTTCACTGCTGGACAATAGGGACAGTTTGGGGAGTAGCTTGAATTAAATTTATTTAAAATCACTGGTGTGTAGTAGGCATTAATGTTGATCACCATTTGTGTATAGATTAAACTCTTGAAAGGGAATACTTTTAGTGTAGTTTCTATCATTTGGATTTTTGTTCATCCGTAATTTTTCATTTTCTCATTCCAGTAGGCAGAGAACAGTAAAGATGATTTATATTTGATGGATGTAATTAACTTATATGTGTTAGAGAGCATTTTCTTTTTATAAGAAAGGCATTGTAACAGTGATATTGTAGTATCTATGTCTGCTTGTACTGAATTGTTAAAATTACCCAGCATGGCAGCCAGATATTTAAGTTGTCTTAGAATTATCATATGTTTTTTGCTGAGCTTCAGCTTTTCTCTGGCCTCTTCTATAGTATAATCTTTCATTTTGAGAATGTCCCATTCGACATAGCTCTTAATTTGTGGATATTGATTGAGATTTATCAGATTGTTATTTAATGTGAGATTAGGATTTAAATGTATAGGTTGCAGAAGAGTCAAAGTATCTACTAGGTTTATAGAGTCAAGTAGTTTCTGGAATATTTTGATATTATTTATTAATGGTTTGTGTAATCCAATTTTCTTGAATTGTTCTTTCTGGATAAAGGGTAGGGCTTTGGGATTAATATTTAATGATTTAACATGTTCAAACTATACTTTAACCCATGTTGGTGACCATTCTTTAGCCATATGAGAGTGTTCTGATATCTGTGTTATTCTGTTAGAGTAAATTATATCATAATATAGCTTGAAATCTGGAAGACCCAGTCCCCCTCTTTCTTTTGGCATGATTAATTTAGAGTATTTTATCCATCTTGATTTTAGGTACCAGATGAATTTAACTATTTCTATGCAGATTTTTTGAAAGAAGTTTTCTGGGATGTTAGTGTTTGTTGCATTTTATTGATAAATCTCTTTTAGAAGAACATTCATTTTAACATTCATTTTAATAACTGCAACCTTAGCTAAGGTTGATAGTTTCATATTTTTCCATTTATAGAAGTCTTGGTTTACTTGTGTCCATAGCTGCCCTAAGTTGTTTGGGATTATTGACTTCTGATTATGATCAAAAAGTATTCCTAAGTATTTGAGGGAGTAGTCAACTTGAATTGGTGTTCCCGGGAAATAGTATTCTTTATGGTCTAGCGGATTAATTGGAAAGATTTTTGATTTGGATGTGTTGATTTCATAGTTTGATACTTCTGAGAAATGTTTAATAGATTTCATAATTTCACTAAGCTTTGTATTTGGGTTTTGAAATATATATTGACATCATCTGCAAAAACTGTTAGGACAATTTTATTGTTTCGAAGCTTTGCTATGG
This sequence comes from Protopterus annectens, assembly GCF_019279795.1. Lineage (NCBI taxonomy): Eukaryota > Metazoa > Chordata > Ceratodontiformes > Protopteridae > Protopterus > Protopterus annectens. The sequence goes on along the minus strand of NC_056739.1, from coordinate 934,597,120 downwards.
AATGATATATTCACTTTAATATGAGAAGGAATAATGGTTCAATATACAAATTGAAGAGGTATGGAGAGAGGGGGCAACCCTGTCTTGTGCCATTTGCTATTTTTATTGGTTTGGATTCTATTTTATTTATTTTAATTGATGTGTATGCACTTTTGTATATCATTCTTATTATGTCAGTGAATTCTTTTGGAATATTATAGAATGACAGTGTTTCAAATAGAAATTCTTGATTAACTTTATCAAAGGCTTTGCTAGCATCTAACACTAGGGCATACTTTTTTTTTTTCTTTTTTGCATAGTTTCATTATTGCATCTAGGGTAAGTGTGTTATCCCAGGTTTGCCTAGAGCGGATAAACCCAGCTTGTTCTGAAGAGATGATTACTGACAATACTCTTTTAAGTCTATTTGCTAGGATTTTGATGTCAATATTTATTAGTGAGCTTGGTCTGTAGTTTACTGGATTTGATTTTTCTGAGTTAGGCATATGAATAAAGATAGTTCTGGAGACATTCAGGCATGGATCTATAATGCCAAACTCTCTGATGTGGTTGTATAGTTTTAGTAAATTGTTTGCTAAGTTTTGGCAAAGGTTTTATAAAATTCATTTGTGAAACTATCTGGTCCTGGTGCCTTACTTGATTTTAGCTTAGTTATTTTAGCTAGAATTTCTTCCTTTGTGAATGGTGCACTTAATATTTCATTTTGTTGTTCATTTGTTTTTGGGAAGGTTAAATTTCTTAGGAAATTTGTATGATCTTCTGATTTGGTTTACTTTTGTAGTCCATACAAGTTCCTGTATATGTCTTCAAAGGTGTTTGCAATTTCTTGATTTGTCCTAATTTTCATCCCTTCATGGTCTAATTCTATTATATTTGGTATTGCATGTTTGGCTATGATTATTCTTGCTAGTAGTTTTGGAAGGGGTTTGAGCACTGTCAGGATATCTAGCTAGCATCTTCATCATAGCAAAAGAGTATTGTTTTGAATGTAAGAGTTATAATTCTTTTTGCAAGTTTATCATCTGTGTTTCTAGGTCTGAGCTGTATTTGATTTGAATTTTCATTTCACACTTTTCCAATTTGGTTTGCAGTTTATATTCTTCTCTGTATGTTTTTTTTTTTGTAATGGGATGCTTTCTGAATTAATATTCCCCTCATTCTTGCTTTGCAAGCTGCCCACTACACATATGGTATGTATTATTGTCTGTTACCAGCAGTATATTATTTATTTCTTGGATTACATCCTTCTTTTGCAAAAGGTTTGGATTTATGGACCATGATGGGCATATGGGTTTATTGTTTTTTGTCACTAGGTGGGTTCAGTGCTATGTTAATTTTAGAACGGTCAGAGAAGAATGGGGGTTCTATCTTATAATCTGTTTTTGTGTCAAGAAGTATCTCAAAGACCAAAAAGAAATCTATTCTAGACCATGATTTATAACATGGAAAGTAATGGTATATTTGTTAACTAAAGATTTTCTGTCACTAAAATTATATGGGTCAGATAGTTTGTAATCTATTATTAGGTCCTTTAAGGCTAATAACATTTGGGAGTTGTATATTTTGTTTTTAGTAGATCTGTCTGTTTCTGGGTTAAGAACCATGTTCCACTCACCTCCTAATATTTAATAGCAGCTTGGGAATTTCATTAAGATGTTATATATTTCAATAATAAAAATCTTGCTGTTTTATACATGGGCTATATAGATATAAGAATAGAACAGGTATTAGTACAAGCAAAGCAACACCACCTGCCATGTTGGTCTGCCACACATTCTGTTATTTTCCAACTGAATGATTTTTTTAACAAGAATTGCAACACCCTTACAGTTTATATTATTGCCTGATGCTATTATTTTAAATTGACATTTTTCTCTCTGTCTTCTTCCCAATCTTCGACAAACATATGGGTCTCTTGTAAAAAGATTATGTTTGCCTTAGATTGAAAAAGTAGGTGCATAAGTAGCTCTCTTTTCTTTTTATCTTGGAGTCCCTTTATGATCCATGAATCAATTATCCACATTCTTTCACGACATTGTAGGTTAAAGTTGAAATACCTTTAGTGATTTTCCTCATACTTTGTTGAACTGTTTTAAAAACTGTTTCCATTAGTCTAAGTATAGCTATTGCAACACCTGTTCCCTCTAGATAAACCCTAGTGCCTAACCACTTACCTACCCCATCTGGAAGAGAATAAAAAAATGTAACTTTCAAAAACATTTCAATTGGTGTATCATGCATAAGGTAAAGTTATAACACTTTTACATAATATATGATACAAGTTAAAAGCACGATTCTATAATACAAATTCTAATGCACTCAAGATCTGGATGCTCCTGCACAACACAGTAACCTAAATCCCTGCTCTCAATTTCTCAATAGTGCCTTTTAGATTGTAAGAACCATGCCAAACATTTAAATAACAAATCCGAGCGATAACCCTCTATATATAATATACTACAGAGATTAGTTTACATACCTCTTAGTGTTTACATATAATTTTGAGATTGTTCACTCTAATACTGTTATAGTTTACAATTTTAAAAGATAATCAACCCATTTGTCTTATGTGTGCTTGCCAGAAACATTCCACTATACATGAGAGAAGAAAGAAAAAAAACACACGTACACATATTATATACATAAATATATCAGGGCCACAGTTTTCAGTTTAGTGTCTTTAGATTCCATTTTACATCTATTCTTATCCTTTTCCAAGGAAATGCTTTTTAATTAGTTATGACCCTGTTGAAAAGAAATAGTAGTAGTACACAGTACCTCAAAGTCTTACATTAGTAATAGCATTCTGTCTTGGAATTTGTAGTGAGCTTCCTTTTATTTCTAGGTAGTGTAGGAGGTCTCCACTCTATTTCTACTTGCTTTTCATTATTTTCCAATGTAAAGGAGTGGTTTCTTTCATTTCGTTTCTTGATTGTTGTCTCAGGCATTATGAATTGTCTGGACAGAGGAAATAGAAGGTGTGCCACTTTGAAACGGGTCCTGGCATGAAACTATACTTGCTTCTTCATGCACACTGTCTACTTCCTGTTAATATGCAAAGTTGCTGTGTCAGACGGAATGTTGAAATGCACATTTGATGTTTCAAGTTATGGATTCACTGTCATTTCATGCTCGGAGATTTCAGAAGTCGGGAAGTGCATTGAATGCCTGTAGAAATGCTGTTTTTGCTTCTTTTGTGAGTTATCCATGACTCTGTGATCTTTCTATTGAAAGGAAAGGCAGCTGGGGTATTTCATTTGAAACTTGATTTCTTGCTTATTAGGAATCCACTGAAGGGAGAAAGTACTTTTCTTTGTTGTTTTATTTGCACTAGCAGATCCTGGGCAAAGGTAATTTAATGTCCGTTCCAGGTTATAAACTTTTTACTTTTAGGTTCATAGGTAGGTACTAGGCTGTCAGTCCAAGGGCCTATGTAAGCCTAGCCAACAAGGTTCCCTGACTTACACCACCCAAGAAAGTTATTTTCCTGGGCCACTGTCGAGCAGAGACACAAAAGTGATCCCTGGGGTGTATATCCGTTTTCCCATACTCTCATGTATGGGAAGTCTCTGGGACAGGAATCTATCCCCCCAGCATGTCTTATTTTTTGTACATGTTGAAAGTTAAGAAATTTGGCATACACTTGTCTTGGCTTGCTTATGTCCTGAGATTTGTGGAGAGCTCTATGTATTCTCTCAATGTCAATTTTTTTTCCATTTCTTCGTCTTCTCGGAGAGTACTTATAATTTGAGTAAGAGCATCTTGTAGTTGTTGTTGCTCATATTTTTCAGGTATGCCTCTTATTAATAGATTATTTCTGTGGCTTCTTGCATCAAGATTTACTCATTTTTCATGGATTTCCTTTATGGATGCTTCTTTAGATTTTATTTCATTCCTAAGTTCTTCTGTTTTCATTTCATTTTTTATAGCTTTGGCTTCTGTTATGTCAAGATGTTTGGCTAGTTGTTCTAGGTTATTTCCAAACCCAGTTAGCTGTTCTAAATAACCCTGTATAGCTGCTTGTATTGGTAGGAGTGCAGATTTCAGTTCATCTATGTTATAAGATGCTTCTAATTTTTGTTTAGTATTCAATTTTTCTTGTATTTTCTTTGCCTTTTAATAGCTGTTTCTTTGCCCGGTAAGTTAATTTGTGATAGTTTGCTTTTGTAGTTTGTAAATCCATTGGCTTAGTTGTTTGAGACATTTTGGTAAGTCTTGCAGATTATTTTCTTTTCTCCTGTAAGGGCTGCAGGCCTCAGCACATATGCTTTAAGTTATTCAATTTTCTAACTTACTTTTTAAGGTATTTTCAGGTTGGAGGTTGTTCATTTTCTCAGTTTTTAGTCCATCTGCATCAGATGATGTTTGGCACGTCTTCTGAAGAGTTTCTGCTTGTTATTTTGATGGCTGTTTAATGATTATTTTTTTCTGGTAATGAGAGCTGCAGAGAAAGAGTGCTCATAGGGTGTCCACCATCTTGGAATCAAGCTAAAGTAAATTTCTATCAGAACAGAATGATCAGCTCATATTTGTCCATAATGTACTACTTAGAAATACATGTGATCCAGTTTAAGAGTACTACAGTAAATTGGTACAAATCAAACATACAGCAAATGTCATTTCCAATCATTATTATTTGTATATACTAAAAACAAAGCTGAAATTGTAGGCAGACACCATTACCTTTCTTGCTGCTAAAGGAAATAACAATCTTTCACAGAAGATTTTGAATAACCTATACAACTTCAAGACTGTAGCGAAGACATCATATCCCATGTCAGAATTATGTATGGAATTGATTATGTTGTTATCTTAGCTTCATTGATATTCTGTTTTTTATGTATGGTACACAGTAGGTGCTATAAAATATCTGTTTTGACAAGATGAAGAAATATATACCATGCCCTTATTACATACTGATCAATTGTGCTTGAATGTGTTATAATCCATTGAACTACAATAAATGAAATATTTAAGAAGTGAGAAATGTTGAAATGATGTATGCTTATGAATGTGTAAATTGGTACTTGGGTGGTATGAATTAATCTATGTGTTTCGTACTCATAATGTTTTTAAACCAAGTGTCAGATCATGGAGCTAATAAGGTCTGATCCTGTCCATTTTGTGCCCTTAAATGCAGTAGGAGCATTTCTGACAAAGTTATCTGTATAAATGTGCACTGCTTAGCATGACTGAGTTCACAGATAGTGAATGAAATAATTAGCAAATATTAAAAGCTTCTTTTAAAGGGTCTTTCCCACAAATTATGCAGCTGCAACTGTACTAAGTTAAATAAACAAAGAAAATAGGCATTGTTTCCAAATGTTCTGTGAAAAACAAATATTAGAAAGGACAGTAATAAATTATTATGAAAATTGTCCTTCAAAAAGAAGAAAGTAAGGGTAAAGCCACTGGGATAAGTGTTGTTTTTGTTCTAAGTTTATTTATTCTGATTTCTGTCCAGTTTAGCATTTTTTTGGGATTTAAATATATATGTCGTATCTTGAAAGCAAAAGTGAAACTGTTTGAGCAAATAAGATGATACAAAGATTGATAAGTCATATCTTGCTCTACCTTTAGTCTTATCTACCAGCTCATTGATCAAAGCATGTCTGTTGTCTCTGGCTTTCTAGTCTTAAAACCTATGTTTAGTATCAAGGCCGGTCTCTGGTTCTTACTTTTCATTCTACAAAAAAACAGAGGTGGTATTAGAATTAGGAGGGCCTACTTAATGTCCAACCTCAATAATAAAAACCTAAGTAACTTTCCTAGTGGTAGGTACCTGCAAAAGCAAGGTAAAAAACATTTAAAGAACCATCATCTTCCATGGATGCTGAGGCTTTATTCCAGTTTTCTCCCTGAGTTAAGTTAAAGAAGGACTATTACTCAGTTCTTTTTAAAGTAGAAAATCTTTACTGGCAGATGACTGCTGCTTAGAAGACTGAGTAACAAGTGTCAGCAATTTTTATTGCCTATTCTGAGGGCTGTCACTGCCCATGACCTCCTTTGGGTTGTGTGAGGGAGAGATTCTAAGCTTATTGGTCAGCCCATGTGATCACGGTAGGTGTGTGAGTGGGGGTGGGTTTCATTACAACGACGCTTATGCATTAATTTTTAAATTTTTATAGTTCATGCTCAAAGACTCTCCTGTTCCTATGCCATACAAGCAGATGGACCAAACCTCTGGATGTAATTTGAAAGACCATTCCAAGTTACAAATAAATAAATGATTTTGAAGACTATGCTGCATTTCAAATGTACTGCTTAGGTGATTCAGTCTTATAGTTACCAGACAGAACATGGGATCATGCGATCCTCTAAGTTTTGTGGCACTTTCATAAGTTCTTCATCAGCTCTTCCAATGGTCAAAGTTAATAGAGTGCGTGGTCTGATGTCAATTAATAAAAGGCTATTCCTCCTCACCATACCGATGAAGGTTGTAGTGATGTGGTCCAGCAATATGTTGTAGGTCTTTTTTTGTACTGTGTGTGAGTAGAAAAAGCTGCAGTTATGCAGTGTTTGAGTAATTGCAGTTTGAGTTTGCGGATTCTATTAGAGAGTGTCTGGGGGGATGCGGTCTGGGTCTTGATTGTTGAGATGGCAACACATACGCTCATAGGACTTGAAATCTTAACCATGTCCATAGGGGAAATTCACTTAAAACTAATTTACTAGGAGAACATAAATATTGTTCGGGTAGGTTAGATTGACAAAGGATTAAAAAAAAAAAATCTTCAAATTCCCCCTAAAGTCTGTTAGTGCTACTAAGCATTTGTGGCCGGAGAGAAATGTGTAAGGAACCATAAGAGCACATACCCTAATGCAAAAGTTAATATTGTGTCAGGTGTATAGACCTAGAGGAACTGGGGTATTGTGGCGGGGTCCAGCAAACAGAAAGAGAAAGCACGCAGATTGTGCTTTGGTTCACTGATGAGATCAATGCATTTTTATCTGTTCTCATCCCAAACATCCTGTCAGGCCTGCCACATGGTCTTCTTTGGAACTGTATAAGGCTTGCATGTGGTTAACAGCAAACACAAACACCCACAAGTATGGATGTGCATGGACCAAATCAACCAAGGCAAACAGTAAAAACCAAAAAGGTCCAGCACAAATGGGTTGAAAAACTCAAATAATTTATTAAAGTGGCTCAAAAAACAAACAGTATACCAGTTTCGGCAACAGCCTTTCTCGGTGCTTTAACACAACCAAAAATTACCTAACCTTTAAATACACAGCATCATTAGCACTCACAAATGTTATTGGTTGGATTACACATTATGACAACTAATTCAGGCCAGGTTTAAACTACCCCCTAACCTGATGATCCAACTTGATTCTTTATTATTTAGTATAGTGTGTCAACCAACTTTAGAAAAATTCCGACCCTGGATTCTGTCAATAACAGTAAATGTAAACCTGGCTGTTTTATGAACCAAGTTGTGCTTGAACAAAGCATCTGTGGCTCTCCTGTTCCTAATCTTACTGTGGCGTTTGGAAATCTGAATCCTCAATGTTCTAGATGTTTGTCCAACATAAAATGCCAAACAGGAACAGGTAGCCAAATACACAATCCATTCAGAACTGCAATTCCCAAAACACAGGATAACATAAAGCTTGGGAGTATTGGAACTGGTGAAAGTCTTGGTTTTGAATATGTGGGGACATGCGGAACAATCTCCACAAGGCACACATCCCTTGACTTTATTCCCAGAAATAGTAGATTGTTGAAGTGAAGGTGGAACCTTGTGTTTGTAATGACTGAAATGTGACCCTAAAGTGGGTCCCCTATGAAAGGAGAAAGAACATGTGGAAGGGAGAATGTCATGGAGCTTAACATTAGCTTTTAAGATGTCCCAATGTTGGCTAATAACCCGTTTGAAGGTTTGAAAATTTCAGCCAAAAGTGGTTACCAATTGGATGGGCTGATGTCCATCTTTGTCGACATCAGACTGTTTATATTGTAATAGGTTTGATCTGGATTGTTGTCTGGCAAAATCCCTAGCCTGGCAAATATTCCAATCCTTGTATCCCCTCTGGATGAAGCAGTTATGCAGATCTTGTTCATATCGGGCATAAGTGTCCTGTGTAGAACAAATGTGGTACATTCTCAAAAATTGTGACTAGGGTATATTGCAGATGATGTGTTGGGGTTGGTGACTTCCAGCATATAGTAATGTATTGTACTAAGGATATTTGTGAAAAAACTCAGTTTTTAGTGTGTGATCTATATCCCTAATAACAATAACATCTAAAAAAGTGATGGAATCTTTGTCAGCATTCAAAGTAAATTGTATGCCCCATTTGTTCTGATTAAGGTATTCCACAAATTCCTGTAGATAAACAATATCCCCCCTCCACACCATCCAGCAATCATCCAAGTAGTGTCACCAAATGTCAATTTCCCCAAGAAATAGATTATGGGAGGCATCATAAATAAGCTGATATTCAATATAGCCCATGAACAGATCTGCATAAATTGGGGAAAAAGATGCCCCCAGAGCTGTCCCCTTCACTTGCCAGAAACATTTACCAAAAAAGTAAAAAACATTTTTGGTTCACACGTGTTCAGTTAAACATAGTACAAACATGTTGAATCCAGGGGGATATATGTTGGCCTGATCCAACCAAAACTACAAGGCCTCAAGCACAGCCCAGTGTGGAATATTGGTATATAATGAGGATACATCCAAGGTGCACATTAGCCATCCAGGCTCTAATTGCATATTGTCGATAATTTGTAAAAAATTCGTAGTGCCCTGAATCCTTGCATGAACAAGAGGCAACAGAGGCTGCAGATATTTCATCAAAAATGCTGACAATGGTTCAGTCAATGAACCACGGCCAGAGACTATGAGTCTCCCAGGAGGATTAGACAAATTATTATGGATTTTAGGTAAGAGATACAGATACTGTGATTGAGGGTCAGAAACAAGTAGTAAACAGTTTTCTTGTTAATAATACCCTATTCCAAAGCAAAATTATAAGAATTTGTCTAATCCCCCTTGGAGACCCATAGTCTCAGGCCATGGTTCATTGACTGAACCATTGTCTGCCTTTTTGATGAAATATCTGCAGCTTCTGTTGCCTCTTGTTTGTGCTAGGATCCAAGACACTACAATTTTTTTACAAATTATCGACAATATGCAATTAGAGCCTGGATGGCTAATGTGTACCTTGGATATGTCCTTACTATATACCAATATTCCACATTGGGCTGGGCTTGAGGCCTTGCAATTTCGGTTGGATCAGGCCAACATATATCCCCCTGGATTCAACACATTTTTAGTTTGTTTAACTGAACACGTGTTAACCACACATGTTTTTTACTTTTTTGGTAAATGTTTCTGGCAAGTGAAGGGGACAGCTATGGGGGCATCTTTTGCCCCCATTTATGCAGATCTGTTCATGGGCTATATTGAATATCAGCTTATTTATGATGCCTCCCATAATCTATTTCTTGGGGAAATTGACATTTGGCGACGCAACTTGGATGATTGCTGGATCATGTGGAGTGGGGATATGGTTTATCTACAGGAATTTGTGGAATACCTTAATCAAAACAAATGGGGCATACAATTTACTTTGAATGCCGACACAGATTCCATTACTTTTTTAGATGTTACTGTTATTAGGGATATAGATCACACCCTAAAAACTGAGTTTTTTCACAAATATCCTCAGTACAATACATTACTACTTGCTGGAAGTCACCACCCCCGACACATCATCCGCAATATATCCAAGTCACAATTTTTGAGAATGCATCGCATTTGTTCTACACAGGATACTTATGCCTGATATGAACAAGATCTGCAGAACCACTTCATCCAGAGGGGATACAAGGATCGGAATATTTGCCAGGCTAGGGATTTTTCCAGAGAATAATCCAGATCAAACCTATTACAATATAAACAGTCTGATGTCGACAAAGATGGACATCAGCCCATCCAATTGGTAACCACTTTTGGCTGAAATTTTCAAACCTTCAAATGGGTTATTAGCCAACATTGGGGCATATTAAAAGCTAATGTTAAGCTCCATGACATTCTCCCTTCCACATGTTCTTTCTCCTTTCATAGGGGACCCACTTTATGGTCACATTTCAGTCATTACAAACACAAGGTTCCACCTTCACTTCAACAAACTACTATTTTTGGGAATAAGGTCAAGGGATGTGTGCCTTGTGGACATTGTTCCACATGTCCCCACATATTCAAAACCAAGACTTTCACCAGTTCCAATACTACCAAGGTTTAAGATATCCTGTGTTTTGGGAATTGCTGTTCTGAATGGATTGTGCATTTGGCTACCTGTTCCTGTTCGGTGTTTTATGTTGGACAAACATCTAGAACATTGAGGCTTTGGATTTCTGAACACCTCAATGAGATTAGGAACAGGAGAGCCATAAATGCTTTGTTCAAACACACCTTAGTTCATAAAACAGTCACGTTTACATTTACTGTTATTGACAAAGTCCAGGGTCAGAATTTTTCTAAAGTTGGTTGGCACACTATACTAAATAATAAAGAATCAGGTTGGATCATCAGGCTGGGGGGTTTGTTTAAACCTGGCCTGAATGAGTTGTCCTAATGTGTAATCCAACCAATAACATTTGTGAAGGCTAATGATGCTGTGATTTAAGGGTTAGGTATTTTCTGGTTGTGTTAAAGCACTGAGGAAGGCTGTTGCCAAAACCAGTTTGCTGTTTGTTTTTTCAGCTATTTTAATAAATTATTTGAGTTTTCAACCCATTTGTGCTGGACCTTTTTGTTTTTTATTGCATGTGGTTAAACAAAATGTAAATATTAAACATAGTAGTGGGGGTGCTTTATTATTAGTTATGTATGGCAGGTATTCCACCATTGTTATTGTTAGAGGGGGTCTATGGTGGAAATTAGTGTACATTGGAGTATAAGCGGCTAAAACTTTCTAGGGTGTTGTAAGGCCTGCAGGACAAGAACGTGCATGAAGCTTTGGTCTAAATGTTGTGGGTCTTTTAGAGCTAGGTAATCATGGTAACATCCTTTGAAAGTGGAAGTGCCTTTTTATAGAGAAAGTTTGTAAAAGCATCCGGTTGAAGTTAAAATTTTACGTGAGGAATCTATGCAAGCCTGAGCCACAGTAGGAGCATCGTGATTAGCCCATACATTTATTCAGCAATTTACATGTCTAACCAGCTATCCTGTGGGAGAAGATCAGAAGATTACAACCCCCACTTAGGAAAGTGCCATTTTACTGGTTTATGGGGCTATGTGAATGTAAGCTTTTACATGATCAAAATATCTTGTGTTAGGCGGGTCAAGGCTGCAGTGCATTTAGCTTAGGATTCAAAGTTTATAATTTAAACTGAACAAGGTCTGAGGTTTTCAGGACTAACTGATTCTAAAGAGTTAGGACTTATAGTGGGTTTCGATTACTGTGAGTGTAAGAAGATGAGAGGAGGGGTACAGGATGAGCTAGGCTTGATTTTCCTCTCAAGTCTACAATTGTAATGGGCAGGGCTGATTGCCCTTGGCTGTGACATGGTCCTCTTAATGGGAATTAAAGAAGGCTTTTGCATTGCATGGTGACCAACCTCAAAATTGTAAAAATGATATATGTAAAGTAGACATCAAGGATAGGTTCAGCTAAATATATAAATAAAATATTAAAATACATTGTACCATCACTATTTAGTCAGGGGTGGAGGGTGCCATATTACTAGTTGTGTCTGGAAATTGGTCTCCTACACTTGTTTCAGAATGAGCATGTGGTGGATGGAGGTACACCCAGTTTGCCTGAAGGTTATAGAATGTAGCGTGGTCTGTAAATAACTTGTGTCCAATGTTTGGGCCTACATGCTGTGGGTCTATAAATGGATCTAGGTGTCCATGGTCATGGCTTTCCAGTGTGTAAGTTCTGGTATCAGGGGGTATGTTTATTCTAATATTTTAAAATTTAAAATAAAAATAGTAAGAATAGATGCAGATAAGGATGGAGGCTCCTCATGGGAGAAACTTTCTTGAGTGTGGGTAGATGAGGGAGAGGACCAAGAAGAACAAGATTTAATTCCAGAGTCCTAAAAATATATTGGGCCAGAGTTGGTTGACTGGAGCTCAGTTTTTAATGTGGTTATTATGTATGGCCTAGGAAGTGTGTGGGGTGGTGGTAGGGGATTGTAGCTTGAGCCAGTCTAGATGACATCGATGGCTAGGTGCAACCTATCTTGGTGTCTTACTCCAATCTCTGAGACCCATGAGGTTAAAATGTATATTTAAAAGTGTTTATCTAGCTATCATCTGAGAATTAATTGAACAGGAACATTCTTATCTTAGGAAATTGCCAGTATTGCCAGTTTTCAGGGGGATGTAAAAGGAGGCTTCAGTGTGTTGCCCTGGCCAGGGCCATAGAAGTTGCAGTGTGTTTGGCTTTGGATTTCATTTTATGGACTGTGGGCCATAGTAATTAGAATGCCTTAATCTTATCTTATAGTACTGGAGCTCCCAGTGGGTATAGGCTTCAAAGAGTGTAAGTGGATGAGGGGTGAGAAGCAGGACAAGCATGACTTGTTTTTTCTCCTGAGTATCAGAATCCAAAGGGTTGGTGTTGAATGGCCTGGGGGGGTTGCCAGATAGTCTGGCTGCAGTCCAGGCGCAGTCAGGGTTATGGGCAATGGATTATGTGTGCATGTGAGTGGGTGGGGGTAGTGTCTGGCAGGACTGAAAATTTTTCCATAAAACTTCATACAAATAAGATGAGCAGCCATTTTACAGTAAATGGCATGCATTCAAATGATTATGCTGTTAGTGAAGGCAACATAATCACAATCATAATAAGGAAATCAACTGTTTGAAGGGCAGAAGGCATTAATACAATTAAAGTCCTGAATAGAGTATTAGGCTTGTTGTAGTGTAGAATTTATTTATTTTATTTTATATTTGGTTACCGGGAAAGTCTGACTGGACATGGGTCCTTTTTCAGAGGAGGCCCAGGGAGAAAAGCTCCACAAATAACATTTACATAAACAATAATAGTTTACAATTTAGTTCACATAGTAAAGTATAAATGATGAATAGCAATATTTATCATATAACAAAATGTATATAACAGGATCAGGAATTAGCAATCATAGTTTACCTATAAAGTATCTTTTACATTTTAGCAGCTCTCAAAGGGTAAACAAGGGTGAGACATGGAAAGATGCAATTATATAAGAAATGTGAGGAGAGAGGTGGGGTGAAAGTGTAATTGATGGTCACATGAAAGGAGAAAGAGAGAGGATGAAGAAAGGTCTTAGTATTAGCATGTGATGTTAAAGAATTTATCCTCTTCTCTCTTGAGCTGTTTTTGTCCCAATAAATACTAGTTAATGGGTAGAAAAAAACCTGAGAGTCAATAATGAGTAAAAAATGTTGCAAAAAAGCAGAGGGTTACATTTCTCCAAGGTGTTTTGTTTTAGGGTGTCTTTACTGATGATCACGGAGTGTCTGGAGCATGATTTGTTGTCTGCCTCTCCTTATTGGTTTTATCGTGCCTTTATTCATGATCACGGAGGGTTTAGAGTGTGATCTGTTGTCTGCCTGTCCTTACTCTTATATACCAAAGTTGCCAGGGAATTCTGTCTTCTAGGGTGTTTGGTCTTTCAATGGACATGTCTTGACCAGTTCCACTTGTGAAGTTAAGTGAGAATGATGCCTGGGTTGATACTCAAGTTGAATTTCTTGTGGTACAGTTTACAGAGGTTTAAGATGCAGGTGATGGATTCAGTGGTATTTAATTCAGGTGCCTTTTTTGCTTGCAGTCTGATCTGCCATTTGAGTTCTTTTTTTCTTGAGCTTATCACTGGGTTTACCATTTGGTGGGATGCCTTTCCATGTGTCTAGGATATGGAACTTAAAAAGTGAGTGCCCTGATTTTTCCTTGGCATTCATGGCCATTGAGTTGGTGGAAATTCCATAAAGTATGTCAGAGCTGTGTCTGGAGATCCTGGTCATAAGTCTGTTCATGTTTTTTCTAATGTAGAAGGCAGGGCACTTACTCCATTGTGCACAGTAAATCACTTTTTTGGTATTGCAATTCCCTCAGATTTGGCTGTGGTAGTTCCTCCTGTTGTTTGGGCATGTAAAACTACTGCAGCTGCCCATGTGTTTGCAATAGGTACAGGGTGGGTCACTACATGGCATTTTCCTCCGTTGTTTCTAAGGGTGTTTTGCTTTTCAACATAGCTATGGATGTTGCATCCTCTCTCAGTTGTGAAACAGACTAGTTGCAGCAGGATCTGTTCAGGTTTTTATTTTCTGACATGATAATCCAGTTCTCAAAATCTCTTTGATGCTGCCATAGTCACGGGAATACATAAGTGTCATGCCATCTTCCCAGTTGTCCACTGTATGATTTCAGATATCCCTATGGCTCTTGTGGGGGTTTGGTTTGGGTAAATGATTCCAGGGTGGTTGGATTTATTTTGAGGTGATTGGGCTGAGGATTTCTGTTAAAATATTTTGACTATAGCTTCTTAACAAAACATCTCTTTCTAGTCTGTGCATGTTTTTGGCAAAGTTTTCAATCTCTTTTGAGACCAATGCTATTCTCAGACCCTGGGCTTTTATGACATTTCTTTTTATGGGATGGGGTGCATGCTGTTGTAATGCAGGAGAAGGTTCACCCTGGTGGGATTGCAGTACAGATTTATGGTAAGTCAGTCTGTGTCCAGGTCCTTGCTGATGATGGGGTCATAAAAGTTCAATTGATCAAAGTTAAATCATGTATTCTCTGCTTATGTGGTTGCAAATTTCATTGTGTCTATCAAGTTCACTGTTCCAGATGATATATCTGTTGTCTCTAAAATGATAGTAACATGCCATGTGTGAGAAATGTACATAGTTATGTGTTCAGCTTCCCATTTCCCCACTGCTGTGTTGTCCAGGCTTTGCACCATAGCTGCTCCTATTGCTATCCCAGTAGTTTGCCTAATGATTTTACTTACAAATTGAAAGTAGTTATTCTAGAGAAGGTGATCAAGGAGTCTCCTCAGCACTTCTGTTTCTCCTAAGAGAGCAGCATATTTGTGGGTGTATGCCTCTATGACTGCCTGGATGTAGTAGTCATAGGGTAGTACTGTGTTTAAAGTTTTAACATCTATGGTGACCAGAATGAAGTCCATTTTGATGATGAAGTTGTTTATCTTCTTAAGGAAGTCCATGAAATCAAGGATGAATGACCTGTTCTGGTAGTGGCTTAATTTGAACTTTGAGATAGAATACAGTGGGTTCTGTAATTGATCCTCCACTAACCACTACTGGTCTATGTGGGGGGGGGGGCATTAATATCCTTGTGTGGTTTAGGAATGCCAAAAAAGCTTAGTGGTTTTGGGTGTGTGACTGATAGAAATTCCATTAGGTTCCAATTGATTAGTTCTTCTACAGTGATGTTGGTGAGTTCTAGAAGGATCTTCTCATATGCCAGCCTTACTTTGCAGATATCCACGGGTTCATAAAATGCACAGTTGTTCAAGAGGTTTAAAATCTTGTTGCTATAGGTGAAGGCATTGGTGACTAGTATACCACCTTTTTTGTCAGCTTTCATGATTCTTCATGTTTTGTCAGAGCTTAGCTCTCTTAGTGCTTGGTATTCAATTATGTTGAGGTTGTTGAGTCTTTTCCTTGTTGGGTCTTGAAATAGCTTCCAAATGTCTGCTCTACACTTGTCTTGAAAAGCAGTGATGAAGAGATAGGGAGGTGGGAAAAAGATGCTTGACTTTTTCCATCTTTGTGTGTTTGTGGTAGTGATGGTGTTGTCCTCTGTGTCCTTTTTAGTTATGGAAGTGGGTCTTTAGTTGGAGTTTGCATGCAAACAGTTTTAAGTCTATTATGGTCCCAATGAGTCCCCTTCATTGTTGGGGGACAAATGTAAAATATACAAATATTTCAAGCACTGCATTAATACTCCCAGGCCTACCAATATACCAAAACAGCTGTTCCCATGATAAGTGTCCAGGATGTTATTAGAGTATGTTCAGCAAGATATTAAAGTTGAAAGTACAAATAGGCAAAATAAAAATAAGGTATAAAATAAAGCTTACTTAAATATAGAAAAAGAGTTTAGCAATATGTGATTAGCATCCATACTAAATGACTGTGACTTGAAAAATAAGGAATTTGCTTAATGGATATATTTTCCTACAGAATCAGTATGCATTTCAGACTGTCAGCAAGAAAGCTGGCCTCTTATATACCTAGCAAAAATGTAAAAAACAGGATGTGAAGAATGGACAACAGGAAAACAATCTGTGCATGTTTATATCACATGACACTGTTAAGCAAGGAAGTTTGAATGGATAAAGATAATACCAGCATTATTTCTCTACAGTATGGAAATATATTTTTCCGTAAACACCAGCAAACAGATATTTTCATACAAATACCAAAATAGAATACCAAGGAGAAAATCAGGATGTAAAACCACTATAAAGGGACTATAGCAAATGAAATTGTTAGGAGAAGTATTTTGTACAGGAAAGTTATCATTTATGCTGAATGAGAAGTAAAAAGTGGTACAGTGTAACTAAAGCTGCAACAGTAGTATGTGTGGTTTGTTATAAAAAGCTATTTAGTAATTATTGCATCAATGTATAAGTGACAGTTTGGTGCTGCATCAGTGTATATTCTGCAAGTTTCTGTGGGAAACAGACTGACCATGCAATGATAAGTAGACTTTGATTTCAGCAGAATCCAGCCAGCAAGACCTTAGTGTCTTAAGAAGACTTTGGATCCATCACAGTAAGCAGCATCTTGATAATTAATTTTTCAATGGCGAGCCTACCTGCATTCGAACACAGAGGAGTGATGCCTGCAAAGGGTTACTTCAGTGAAGTTGCAGTAACTAACATTTATACATATGTGTAAATCCTAAACAGAAATACTCCAGTTTATGCAGCTTGCAGTAGTAAAGTTTCTCAGACATCTGAATCTAGATTGAGCCTGCAGTGCAGAAAAGTCACAGTGCCATAAATTCTGCAAGAAAGGTGAACACCAACTTTTCACAGCATCTGGCTGCCTGCTGTGTTTCACCAGCTTCTCTAGTGACTCCGAAAAATTTCCAGCCATCTGCAACAACTGCCTGATCACCTGTTTTCTTGCTAAGTGGAAAGACCTTTTTCTGTGTCACATTTTATTATGGATGCTATTAGACAGAATTCAAGCAGGTGTAAGCCAAGCTTTACTTTGTTGTTATACACAGCACATTAGTAAATTTAAAACATTATTACGGCAAGTTAATAGTAAGGCATTATACAAATATATTACAATATTTGACTGGTATCTCAAAGAAAACCATATGGGGTATGACAAATGTGTATTTTGTAAATCATATGAAACTGCTTCCTGTGTACAATGTCGTAAAAAAGTATTGCATGGCATTATTCAAATGTTAGACTGTACAGACAAAAAGTTTAATGTCAAAGGACCAGAAAAAGTTAATATGCTTACATTATATTCAGATGTTGAACAGGTATGTCCTGTCACCACATGTTAAAGGTTTATTTCAGAGTTCCAGCAACAGTCAAATCAGTTACTGACAGAACCTCTAGTACATCTTGTTACAAAATAATGTAATAAACTTCTAAGAGACAGACACAATAAGTTCAGGAAGTTTAGACAAGTTATACAAACATTTTTTCAAAAGTGCATAGGAGTTTTAGATTCAGCAGAACAGGTTACTGAAAAGTGTCAGAAAGACTGTGCAACATTACAGAAAACTCTTGAATAGCAGTTACAGGATAAAGAAAATAAATTAGCTGAACTGACAGAGACTGACTTCCTGCATACAATAGCAGAGCTTAAAAAACATTGCAAAAGAGTAGGAAGCAACTTCTGATCTGTACAAAAGAGAAATATTTTACAATCTACTTGTATTTTGAAAATGGTTAAGCATACATGGTTGGATCTGATGTATGGACAAATAATTCCCAAATGTTTTACTTTAATTCAGTTAGAGCAAGACATTTATCAGTACAACAGTAAAGTAGAGTGTATGACTGCCACTCTCTCTTAGCATAGCCAAAAGGTAAACAAAACAGTTATGCATAACAATAAAAATCTGAAGTCACAAGATTGGCATACATGTATTTTCTTTTCATATAAAGTACATCTATTAAAAAGCACAAGAGAAAAGGCAGACAACAGCAAATGTAAATCATGTAAAGATAAATATGTGTTAGCTAAGCTAATATCTATTTTGTCTTTTTGTTTTTTTGTTTTTTTTTTATAATTGTATAGTAACACCACACCAAACAGTTAAAGTTCTGAATTTTAAAAAGAAATAAAAATCACAGATGGTATTAGTCAAGCAGTCTTTGTAAAATTAATGGCAGGGCAGTTAAATAAATAAAAAAATACTGAAATCCAAGTTACAAACATATGTAAACTATTTGTAAAATAATGTTTATTTATGTGGTATAAATGCATAGTTATGCAAATCACAAATACTTATTATAAAACTAAGTGTTTTATAACTGCATTTTACTATAAAATTGCAAGTGTATTAATAGCTGATTAAAGGAAAAATGCTAAAAGAGTTAACTATGGTCTACAGAGTCTGAAATGTGAGCTCAGTACTTTCTAGACTGGATGAATAGTTACAGGAAATGTTGGAAAGATAAGGTAAAAAAAAAGACTGATTGCCAGACAAGTGGCTTGAGTTTTTCTAAAAACTTATTGTTATTAAAACATAGTTGTTAAATGTTCACATTCAACACTATTTTGGTAATTGTAATAAAATGTCACAATTGTGCATATATGTCACTGATAATCTGTTTATAGGTAAATGTTAAAAGTAAAAAAACTCAGTTACATCAAGTATAGCCAGCAGATGGACAATAATATACATAAAGCTCAAATTATGCAGGAGGGTATAAATACCTACTAGTAGTACTAAACAGCAAAAGCTTTATAAAAAATTATCAAATTACACAAAGGTCCATAGTTTGTTAGTAACATAATAAAGCAAATGTATAACCAATGTGTTGGGCTGACATACATTCTATTCTCACAGCATAAAGCATAATAAACAATACTGAAGAACAACAGGGGGAGGGGTACTTTCTCAGTTTTACACTGACTGTGTGAGCAGTATTGCAAAAGGGTCTAAAATAAAGCTACAGAAAGAAATAATATCTCATTCCTTCTTGACAATACTCTTTTAAGGGGGAGGGTAAAACAGGTATTAGTACATTAGAAATACTGGTAAACAGATTAAACCTGACAGGATAAAATATTTTACAAGTTGTTAATAGCTATCATGCTAGTTATTATTGTATTGTTTAGTATTAAATTGTATTTACAACCTGTTAAACTGTAAAGCTATACAAGAGAGAGAGTAAAGATATGTAAAAATTGAGCAAGACTGGTCACTATTTTTAATATGTTGTTGGCATGACAATGTTGGTATGAAAAATACATATCAGTATAAAGTGTTTTGAGTATGTTTTAAAATAAAAAGAGGGAATTGTTAGAGTATGTTCAACAAGGTATTAAGGTTGAAAGTACAAATGTGAAAAATAAATAAGATATAAAATAAAGCTTACTTAAATGTAGAAATATAGTTTAGTAATATGTGATTAGCATCCATACTAAATGACTGTGACTTCAAAAATAAGGAATTTGCTTAATGGACATGTTTTCCTACAGAATCAGTATGCATTTCACACTGTCAGCAAAAAAGCTGGCTTCTTACAGACTTAGCAAAAATGTAAAAAACGGGATGCAAAGAATGGACAATAGGAAAACAATCTGTACATGTTTCTATCATATGACACTGTTAAGCAAGGAAGTTTGAATGGATAAAGACAATACCAGCATTATTTCTCTACAGGATAAAAACATATTTTTCTGCAAACACCGGCAAACAGATATTTTCATACAAAGACCAAAACAGAATACCAAGGAGAAAAACAGGATGCAAAACCACTATAAAGAGACTATAGCAAATGAATTTGGTAGGAGAAATATTTTGTACAGGAAAGTTATCATTTATGCTGAACGAGAAGTAAAAAGTGGTACAGTGTAACTAAAGCTGCAACAGTAGTATGTGTGGTTTGTTATAAAAATCTATTAATTACTGCATAAGTGTACAAGTGACAGTTTGGTGCTGCATCAGTGTATATTCTGCAAGTTTCTGTGGGCAGCAGACTGTGAATGCAATGATAATTAGACTTTGATTTCAGCAAAATCCAGCCAGCAAGACCTTAGTGTCTTAAGAAGACTTTAGATCCATCATAGTAAGCAGTACCTTGATCATTATTTTTTCAGCTGTTATTAAAATCTCTAAACTAGTGCTCACTTTAATGTAGTTTCGTAGTCTGTTCCATGCATCAGTTACTCTCTCAGAGAACCAATTAATGCACTTCTCATTCCTATAGAATCTTCTACATTGTCTGGTGATTCTCTACTACTTTTTTTAACCCCAGACATTCCCAGAGATGGTTGTGTCTAAAAGTCCTATATACCTGAATTAGATCTCCTCTAAAATATCTATAAGCAACACTGTACAAGTTCAGATATTTCAGTCTTTCATAATAACTCAAATTTTGAAATCCGTGAATGTTCTTAGTATATTTCCACTGTAATCTTTCCAGTTTACTCATGCATGTTTTCTTATACGATTTCCATATTGTTATTAGAAGAAAAAATAAAATGTAACTGAACCATGGGTCATCATTATAGTACAAATAAAATGAAGATAAAAGCAAAGCTCGGTTCCAGGTAGGCTGATAAAAATATTTAATATGAACAACAGGTAAGTGCTTTCAAGATACAAGCCCTGTTCGTTAGACAAATGCAGTATTACAAAAAACACACATTTAAAATAAAAAACAACCAATCATAGAACAGCTCTGTTAATTCAATTAACAAAAATAACTGAACACTAATGCTTGAAAGGATGAGTATAGAGAAAAGGTTTTTAAAGAAAAGCTTCATTAAGACCTGGTTCTTTATCTGCATGAAAGTACAAAATCCACTTTTGTTCACAAACTTCAGTCTTAGCCTTTATATCCCCTCCCCTTTCATTCTCTTCTACTGGCTCAAGAACAAAAAATCTAAAATTATGCAAGGGGCCAAAAGTTAATACATGGTTCGCTAAGGCACTGCTATCTTTCTTGTTGTTCCTTATATCACGAATATGCTCCTGCACACATTTCTTGAGGGAGCAATTGGTCTTACCAATATAATATGCACTACATACAGTGCAGAAACTACAGTAAACCAAATTCTTAGAGGAACAATCTGCATAAAACCAAAAACTTATAGAGTGCCTTAATGATGGGTTCGTGTAAGTAGCTCCTGTATAAATATATTTACATATATTACAGTGCCGACGCATATTCGCCCCAACTCTCTGTGATACATTCTCCTGTTTCTTCTCTAACTTTCTGTAACAAAGATGCCTTTTCAAAGACATATTGTTTTAAAGGAAACCTGTGGTTCCATATTGTTATTCCATACTCAAGTTTGGGTCTAATATAATTAATAAACAATGACTTCATTATTTCTGATTTCCTAGACTTTATAAATATTTTTTGTAACCTACAGTTCTGTATCATTAAAGAATTGGTGTATTTGATTAGAAAAATTCAAAGTTGGATCTACTCATATACCCAAGTCCTTAAATGAATCTACAGTTTCAATCATTGTGTTCTGTATTAGATACTCATCTTTCAGTTTGTCTCCCAAATCTCATATGCCTAGTTTTTGATGCATTTATCAACATATTATTCTCCTGGGCCCAAATGGTCAGTTTGGTCAAGTTCTTTTTCAGACATGCCTATCAATTTACCCAATTTCAGATCATCTCCACACAGACTGTAGAACAGCTCAGATGAAAAAGATAGGTCTAAAAGATACAATCTAAATATGTAAGAGCCTAGGACAGAGCCTTGTGAGATACTCTGACTGCAGCCAAGAATTTCACCTGTCCAGTTTGCTGTATACTTGTCATGTCCTATTTATAAGACATGCAGCTATCCATTTTATCAAGTGTAAATCAATACCTAGTTTTTCTAATTTATTGATCATGCTTTGTGTATGACCCTGTCAAATCCTGAAGTCATTTATATATATATATATATATATATATATATATATATATATATATATATATATATATATATATATATACATACACACACTGCATCACAGCACAGTTTTTCATTTGTAGTATTGTTTTAGAATATCATGTTAAAGGTATTAATAGATGTGTTTTCAACATATGAATGCTGATAAGTCTCAGCCTATCCATTTCTGACAATAATGTATCCAATATCACCTTCTCCATTATTTCTCCACAATATGAAAGTAGACTTAAGGATCTCAATGACTCTGGGTGTGTCCTACTACTCTTTCCCTTTAAGACAGATTTAATAAGCTCTTATCTCCAGTCTTGAGGAATCTCCTCATATTAAGACGATCTAGTAAATAAGAGATATATTGGTACTATAAGTTCTTGTTGAAGTGTTTTCCGGTCATTATTACTTATTCCATCTCCTCACAGTGCTTTGTTTGGATCCAGTTTGCATAGTTCTTTTTCAATATAATTTTGATTCAGGTATCTGAGGTTACTTATAGGTTCATAGGTTCATAGGTAGGTACTAGGCTATCGGCCCAAGGGCCTAAGTAAGCCTAGACAACAAGGTTCCCTGGCTTATGCCACCCAAGAAAGATAATTTCCTGTGCCCCTGTCAAGCAGAGCCACAGAAGTGATCCCCGGGGTGTATTTCCTATTTCCCATCCCCAGATTTTTCTTGAAGAGTGCTAATGAGGAACTTTGCTTGACATAGATGGATAGCTTGTTCCAAAGTATAGGAAGTCTCCATGACAGGAATGTATCCCTCCAGCATGTCCTGTTTATTGTGGTGACAAGGTTTAGGTCCCTAGAGCATGTAGCTCAGAGGGACTGGGATTTCTTTAGGTGTAGCATGTCCAACAGCTCTTGGTTTAACATAGCTTTATATGTTAGGCAGAGATCTCTTCGGAGTAGGCGATATTCTACAGAGTAAAGCTGAAGTTTTTTGAGACGGTCAGTGTAGGGCATCTGTTTGAGGTCAGTAATCCTCTTTGTGAGGTACTTCTGTGGCCTTTCCTGCCGCTGCAGATGTCTTGTGAGGTACATTCCAAAAGGGACATTGTACTCTATAAGGGGTCTAATGAGTGCCGAGTAGGGGGGAACAATGACCTATTTTTTCCTAGATGAGAACCCTTTTGTGATGAGATGTGCCACATAGAAGGATACCCTGACTACTGTGACTATGTGATTATCAAAGGAGCGACTACTGTCCACCTGGGTCCCAAGGTCTCTTATCACACATTCGGCATTAAGTAGACTGTTGTTTATGTGGTAGTTCATGGGTACAGAGATTTTACCAAAGGGGTTGACAATGCACTTTTTCGCATTGAGCTTGAGGCCATGTTTCTGACACCAGGCATCTGTCTTAGTGAGGCCCTTCTTTAGGATGTCCACATCATTTGGAGACTCAACTATGGCTCCTAGTTTGCAGTCATCTTCACACTTTGTTAGCCAGAGGCCTTCTGTGTTAACCTGTACTTCAGAGAAGTAGATACCAAACAGGAGAGGTCTCAGGACTGAACCCTGTGGTATTCCACTTGTCACTGGTTTGAAGTCAGATTTGGAATCTGCAACTTTTACAGTGTGGGTTCTGTCAGTGAGCCAGTTGACAACCTATCTTGTGATGTAGGGATTTATACCTAGTTTAGTGAGTTTAGCTATAATTCCAGAATGGTGGATGGTGTCAAAAGCCTTGGCGAGGTCAAGATAGGCTTTGTGAAACACCTTACCCTTGTCTACAGCTTTGGTGACTGCCTCAAAGAAGTCAATCAGGTTCAGAAAGCATGATCTGCCTTTCACAAACCTGAACTGGGTGGAGTCTAAAGTTTGGAGGTTGCCAATGTCTTTGTTTATGAGTTCCATGATGATACGTTCCATGGCCTTGCAGACCAGGCTTGTCAGGCTAATAGGGCGATAGTTTCCAGGATCAGTGGTGGCTCCCCCTTTGTGGAGTGGCATAACTGTTGTTGTGTGCAATTCAGTGGGCACAAAGCCTGACGTGAGACTATGATTGAACATGGTGCTTAGGTGGGGAGCCAGTTCATTCTGAAGTTCATGTAAAACGCAGCCTGGGATGTTGTCCGGTTCCATGGATGCTGTGTTTTTGGTTTTAGAGAGTGCAGCTTTTACCTGCATAGATGTGATTACAGGGACTCCGCATTCTTCCTGTATAGATATGGGCCCTTTAGGGGGAGAGCGGGGGTAAAGTTAGCACTGAACCTAGCTGCCAGGGTGTTGGCAATATCAGTTGGTTCTGTAATTTTCATGCCGTTGTGCTGTAACTCAGAGCAGATTTGGGTGTTGCCATTGAGATACTTGACATAGCTATAGAATGCTTTCTGGTTGCCCTTAGAATCAGTGGTGATTTTGTTTTCATAGCTAGCTTTGGAGGATCTTATAAGGGATCTCAGTTTCTTAATGAGGCTGACCAGGGATCTCCTCCACTCATGGGATTTTACTCCTTTTGCAACAGTTTCTTCCTTCTGTTGTAGGATATCAGTAGAAAAAACTTAATCACCCCCTTTGTAGAGCCAAACTTTTTGCATAAGATTTTTAAATATATTTATAATTTGTTGTGTTTTAGAATAAATTTTAGAATCTACACACAGTTTATCAATTTGTATGCCTTTACTCCTTTCACATTGTATGTTTATACACATTTTCTTCATTTTTTTTGTTGATCATGTTTCATACTATACTTAATTTGTTTGTCTGGCTTTTTAATTTCAGTCTTCAGAGTTGTAGTTCAACCTGTTTTCCATTTCTTATATTTTTGTCTCTCATCTTAATCAAGTATCTTGTTATGGAAATATATCCAACAAACACTGCATACCAACAAATTGATGTTAAAAATTTTTATTTTATTTTATTTTTTTTTTTGCACTCAGTTTCTCTTTCAAAGGTTTCCACATTCCTTCTGCAGTTTTTTCACTGAATGCATCACTCCAATTAGTTTTACATGGTGACTCTTTTGCTTCCATATAATCTGTAATTAATCTTCTGAGCATTTCAGTTTGGCAGAATTATTATTATTATTATTATTATTATTATTATTACAGCATAGGATGGTGGTTTGTAGGATGACATTGGTGATCAAGAAGAGGAGGATGAGTGTGAGGGCAGCACCAAGGATCAAATGGTGGAAATTGAAAAAGGGTAATTGTGAGGTGTAGTTCAGGAAAGAATTAAGACAGGCACTGGGTGGCAGTGAAGAGTTACCGAATAGTTGGGTAACTACAGTAGAGCTAGTAAGAGAGATGGCTAGCAAGGTGCTTGGTGTGACATCTGGAAAGAGGAAGGAGGACAAGGAGACCTGGTGGTGGAATGAAGAAGTACAGGAGTGTATACAGGGAAAGAGGCTGGCGAAGAAGTGGGATTGTCAGAGAGATGAAGAAAGTAGACAAGAGTATAAGAAGATGAGGTGCATGGCAAAGAGAGAGGTGGTGAAGGCTAAGGATAAGGCGTATGAAGAGTTGTATGAAAGGTTGGACACTAAGGAGGGAGAAAAGGACCTGTACCGATTGGCTAGACAGAGAGACTGAGCTAGTAAATATGTGCAGCAGGTAAGGGTGATAATGGATAATGAGGGAAATGTACTCACAAGCAAGGAGAGTGTGTTGAGCAGATGGAAAGAGTACTTTGAGGGGCTGATGAATGAAGAGAATGAGAGGGAGAGAAGGTTGGATGATGTGCGGATAGTGAATCATGAAGTGCAGTGGATTAGCGAGGAGGAAGTAAGGATAGTAAGGAAGCTATGAAGAGGATGAAGAATGGAAAGGCTGTTGGTCCAGATGACATACCTGTGGCAGCATGGAGGTGTTTAGATGAAATGGCAGTGGAGTTTTTAACTAGTTTGCTTAATGAAATCTTGGAAAGTGAGAGGATGCCTGAGGAATGGAGAAAAAGTGTTTTGGTACTGATTTTTAAGAATAAGGGTGATGTGCAGAGCTGTAGTAACTACAGAGGGATTAAATTGATCAGTCACAGCATGAAGTTATGGGAAAGAGTAGTGGAAGCTAGGTTAAGAAGGGAGGTGATGATTCGTGATCATCAGTATGGTTTCATGCCAGGAAAGAGCACTACACATGCGATATTTGCTCTGAGAGTGTTGATGGAGAAGTACAAATAAGGTCAGAAGGAGTTGCATTGTGTCTTTGTGGACTTAGAGAAAGCATATGACAGGGTGCCTAAAGAGGAGTTGTGGTATTGTATGTGGAAGTCGGGAGTGTCAGAGAAGTATGTAAGAGTGGTACAGGATATGTATGAGGGTAGTGTGACAGTGGTGAGGTCTGTGGTGGGAGTGACGGATGTGTTTAAGGTGGAGGTGGGATTACATCAAGGATCAGCTCTGAGCCCTTCCTTATTTGCAGTGGTGATGGACAGGTTGACAGACGAGTTCAGACAGGAGTCCCCGTGGACTATGATGTTTGCAGATGACATTGTGATCTGTAGTGAGAGTAGGGAACAGATGGAGGAGACCCTGGAGAGGTGGAGATATGCTCTAGAGATAAGAGGAATGAAGGTCAGCTTGACTAAGACAGAATATGTGTGTGTGAATGAGAGGGAGGATTGAGGAATGGTGAGGATGCAGGGAGTAGAGGTGATGAAGGTGGATGAGTTTAAATACTTGGGATCAACAGTTCAGAGTAATTGTGACTGTGGAAGAGAGGTGAAGAAGAGAGTACAGGCAGGATGGAGTGGGTGGAGAAGAATGTCAGGAGTGATTTGTGACAGACGAGTACCAGTAAGAGTGAAAGGGAAGGTCTACAAGAGGGTAGTGAGACCAGCTATGTTATATGGGTTGGAGACAGTGGCACTGACAAAAAGGAAGGAGTCAGTACTTGACGTGGCAGAGATGAAGATGTTAAGATTTGCACTGGGTGTGATGAGGATGGACAGGATTAGGAATAAGTATATTAGAGGGTCAGCCCAGGTTGGAAAGTTTGGAGACAAAGCCAGAGAGGCAAGATTATGTTGGTTTGGACATGTGCTGAGGAGGGATGCAGAGTATATTGGGAAAAAGATGCTAAGGATGAAGCTGCCAGGTAACAGGAAAAGAGGAAGGCCTAAGAAAAGGTTTATGGATGTGGTGAGAGAGGACATGCAGGTGGTTGGTGTGACAGAGCAAGATGCAGAGGACAGGAAGAAATGGAAACAGTTGATCTGCTGTGGTGACCCCTAACGGGAGCAGCTGAAAGAAGAAGATTATTATTATTATTATTATTATTATTATTATTATTATTATTATTAACAAATTAACTTTTATAACCCCATGATCACTGCACATCAGCTGTGGTAAAACTTGACACGAACACAATGTCTAGTATGTTTCTTTCCCTGGTAGTTTTTTTACAATCTGAAGCAATTGCTTTTCATGAACATACACTGTGAATAATTATTTTACTGATGTTTTTGAATCAATATTCCAGTCTGTTTTGGTAAATGTAAGTACCCAGACACTATTCTTTCCTCCTGTGTTTCATGCAAGAAATGTATGAATTCCTCTAGGTCATCTGCTCTTGACTTTGGTGATCTATACACTCCATAAATTATTATATGTTCCAGGGTTGTATTTATTGTCATAGTTAACCAGTCTATAGTATTGCTGTCATCGCTGAACATGTACTAAGCACAGGTCTCATAGCTATCTTTAATCCCTATAAAAACACCTCCTCCTCATTTGTTGTTAGAATGTCTGTTACTATAAAACATTTATAACCTGACAGAACTAGTTTGCAGTCATTGTTCTTTAGCCAAGTATCACAAACAAAAACATCAATCTTGTGAGAATGTAGCACATTTTCCAATAATAAAACTTTATTATTAATGCTGTTAGCATTAACAACCATCAGAGATGCATCAAATATTTGAACTGTTAAATGTTCATCCTGTCAAAAATCTTGCCTTGTGTTCGTCAAATATTGCAAAATATCTCCTGCAAAAATTCTCTTCCCTGACCTTGAGAAATGCATGCCATCTGTAGGTATTTACCCAAAACATCTTTACTTTCACAGTGACCTGACTCTCCTTTCTATATGTGTTTTGTGAAAAATATATTCTAAAACCAGTACACGCTATAGTATCTAAGAGGGCTGTAAATTCCCTACTAAAAGTCAGTCTCCTTGCAGATGAGATCATTTGTACCGACATGAATAAAAAATGGATCCATACTTTCTTACATTAAAGTGTTCTAAGGCTTGTCTAATATCCTCTATTTTTGCTCCTGGCAAGCATAACACAATTTCATGTTTATTATCTTCTCTGCAAAATGTAAGTATCAGTTCCTCTGACACGCTCCAATAATCTCTAGTTACAAGAATTTGTTTTGATAAGATCTGAAGTCTTTAACTTCTAATTCAGTAATATCTACTCTAACAATTGTGACAAAGCAATGATCTTCATCACCACTAGTCTTAATTATCCCACTGTTTTCATTGTGTATTATATTTGCAAGCATACACTTCTCATCCAGCTGACTTTGTACGTCCACAGTTTGAGCTATGTTGTTAATGTATTTCTCCTCTTTTTTTTTTTTATTGCAGTAATCTTCTTCATTCCTTCCACATTCAGTTTTGATTTCTTCCTTTTCACCTTCTTTAGTGCTCTGTGTTCCACGTCTGTCAGGGGTTTTGTGGAGTTGTTCCAAACTTCAACTATTGAAGTGGGGGATCTCAGTTCCTCCTCCGTTGTCTCCCCAGCATTTCTGTGTGAAAATGCAAGTGGTATTTTAAGTCTCTCTCTTTCCCTCCCAGTTCCTGTCTCTCTGATGGTAGTCCCTTTGGAGAGACCTGTCTTGGCGAGGTTGCTACCAGTCCGAGTGTTAGACCTTGAGGAAAGGTCCGGGGGTTGTTCTGGCTGTGTGGAATGGTTAATATGTCTCTACTATGTCCTTGCAGTCCTTATTTGGAGGGTCTTCTGAAGTTGTGGTCCTTTGTGCTACCTTGCTGGTCTCTGTGGGTCCAGTGCTGAGTTGTCTTGTTCCTGCGGAAAATTCAGTTGGGGTATACTGGATCTGTTCTTTAGTCATGTGGGATCATATTGCTTATTCAGCTTGTGTCTGGGGAATCTGAGTAAGGTAGGTTTGATGGTGGCAGTCCTCTGGGTAGGAATCATCTTGTTGGTCCATGCAAAGTTTCTGAAGTTTTTTCTCTTTAGTTTTGGTTTTGAAGTTTCTAACTCTGTTGATTTTGTGAAATTTGTTTAGTTTGATGGGGTCCTGGTTACAGATCTCTTCTGTTAGTTTTTTGGTTTCCATGGTCCTGAATTGTGGTTACTATTATGTTTGAGAATTTTAATGAGTTTCAGATCTGCTTCTTTTAGAGTGGTGGTCCACTCATTTAGTAGGGATTCCCCAATATTCCTTCAGATGGGTCATTTTATAAATTGTAGTCCTCTTGGTACTTGTTTCTTTTCAGTGCTGATTTTGAGATGTGTCTCTTCCCAATGGTGACATTTTAGGTCCTAAAGGGTGTGTTCCAGTAGGTGGAAGGGATCCTCATGTGGGTTCAGTTGTTGATTCTCCAGCTTCAGCTCTGGTGTCATCAGGAGGTTCTTAAACCATAATGCTTCCATTTTTTCTGCCTGTGATGGACTTAGGTATGCACAGATCCAGTTACTTATGGAGTAACCTGGAAAACCAATTCTGAAATCTGAGGAGTGCTGAGAAGTCCTGAAGAAGCAAGTCATTTCTCAGCTACCAAGCCCTGACACAACACTTGCTACTCAGTCATCTAAGCAGCACTCATCTGCCAGTAAAGATTTCCTACTGTAAAAGGACTAAGTAAAAGTCTTTCTTCAACTCACAACAGGGAAAAAATGGAACAAAGCCTCAGTATCCATGGCAGAAGACAAACCTTTTAACAAGTCTCTTTAAAGTTTTTTTTTTACCTTGCTTTTGCAAGTATACCTAACACTAGGCAGATTACTTAGGTTTTTATTATTGTTTTCCTCAGCACCGGTTGTTGGTTATTAATGGTAAAACATTGTGATTAGACCACAGTAATGCTCTCTGCTGTCCCATTGTACACATTCTCTTTTATTTTTCTTTGGTAATATTATCTGTGTTCCCTATCTAGAGAGCTTTCAGTAAAACATTGTAATGCCAATGTGACAATGATACTGAGTGCATTAACCTACATACGTTTTTTTTTTTTATGTACTTAACTGACATTTAGTTATGTTTGCCTACACCTACCACTTGTATAGTTTAAATCACTGTTAATATTTGCTACATGTATTATCTTGACTTTATCTCAACTGTCAATATGTACACCATTGAATCTATGTATAATATTGAATTTAAGCAATTTGTTTATTCTGTATACTCCTATATTTATGTAACTGTTTGCATACTTTTTGGAGCTTTTATTCTTGGGTCTCCATTGAAAATGGGCCCTTGGCTCAGTTGGACTAACCCGGTTAAGAAATGACAAATAAATAAATAATAAAATTGCTTGATTCTTCAGGATTTGGAAGCAGCTCCCGGATTTTATGTCCAACCCGAAAACATGTCCTTGTAACTCTGATGAGATGCAAACATGTGGAGAAGGTTTACAGTATTTTTAGTTAAACAGATGTGAGCTGAGGTTATTTGGCAACATCTTTCTAAAACCTTGCCATTTTAATAACCTATTCATATTAGACTTTTAAATTTAGTTACCAAGTATAAACAGTTGGGATTTATGCCAGAGGCCTCCACATACTACCAACATGTAGCAATTGAGAAAAAAGACAGAATAATGTAATATCCTGCTGGCATGTAGTACTTAGATATGTTATGTTGTAGTAATGCTCTTGAGAAATAGGTTTAATGTTTGTTATTGTGTCTGTTGTTCCTGGTATGTGAAAATATATAAAGATTTGACGCAAAACATGTAGATGTATTAAATATTTATCTGAAATGCATTGTCACCATGTACGTGTCCATCTTAGTATAGAATGTTTTGTATTAAATCCTTATCTGAAATACATTGTCACCATGTAAGTCTCCATCATAGTGTACAATGTTTAACTGCCCTATTTGTGTTGAAAGATTCAGCTTCAGCTGTGACTGTAGTGACCAGTGTTTTGCTTGAAACGTCAGTGGAGATTGGGAGATTGAGTCAAGCAAAGTCGGTAATAGGGAGTTGATGCAGATCACAGTTGGGATCTATCTGGCAGTGAGTGCAGGACTGCAGCTGCTAATGAGCTGTTTCCTGCAGCCCAGGGAATAGTTTGATTCCTTCCACCTCTGTTTAATTTCTATGTAACACGGAGCAGTCATTTAACCTAAAAGTGCTCCTGGGTCCCCCCTGAAAATAACACTTGCGTTTAGTGGGCTTGCTTGGTAAGTCAATAAACATTTAAAAAAAAAAAACATTCATAGGATGACATTTGTTGGCAGAATGATATGCAACATATTAAATATCAGGATGCGGATACTGACATGCGCTGGATAGTGTGTAGGTACATGATTAGGTCTGGTTACTCTGACACACTGAACAAATATTGCTGTAGGATAAATAAATCAGGAAATACCTGTACCTCCTTACTGCTGCTGATGGCCTGCTTTGAGTTATCTGTAAATAACTCTCAGTTTTCCGATTTTTTTTTATCTCATATTTTTAATCATAAAATGTTTGCTTTTTGTTTTTGTCTTTGTTTTTGTTTTGTACCTGCTTCATGTCCTCAGTAAAAAGATGCATTAAAGGAATTAAAACCCTATCATTCAGGCAGACAATTGAAAATGATTGATGTAGGAGTGTGTCAATCAATCTTGTTTTTGTGTGAGTAGATCAAGTCTGTGAAGAAGCTTGTGGTAACTGACCCTGGCCATTTCCAAAAGAAGGGAGAAATACAGTTGCCTAAGCCAAAAGGGAATCAACACAATTACCCTTATGGATTTCCTTCCAAATCTTCAGAAGTACCCTGGATATTAGTGGAAAAGGATGGAAAAGTATAAAGGACATTCTTGTCCAAAGAATGAAATGGCATCTGTCTTCCAGGCCTTCTTGCATATAGTCCTGCAACAGAATCTTGCTAGTTGATTGATTGCTCAAAGAAGAGGCAAATACGTCTTCTTGAAGAACTCCCCACAGATGGAGCAACTGTTGGAAAACTTCTTGATTTGGTTTGCATTCATGAGAGTCTGCTCTGGTCCTGCTCAGTTTGTCTGCCACACAATTTTGCTCTTTCAGACTGTAGAATGCCTATAAAATGAGATTGTGCAGTGAAGCTACATCCCAAACTAACAGGGGTAGTCTGCAGATGCGGGTGACCTAGTTTCCTCTTGCTTGTTTGTATTCCACACGACTTTGGTATTATCTGAAACTATTTTGAAGTGGTCATGGGCCCAATATGGTGCATACAGTTGAGTGTCTTGATCAGAGCAAACATCTTCTGGGTATTTATGGGCTTGTATCTCAACTTGATGTCAAACACCCCTGCACGTCTATCCCTCCCGAAGCTGCTCCCTAAGCAAAGTCTGAAGTGTCTGTAGTGACTGACTTCTTTGGAGGAGGGAATAAGAAGGGGAGACCTAGATTTAAAGATCTCTGTTGTCTCCACCAAAAAAATTCTCTTCTGACAAATCCCAGCACTGGGATTTGAAAAGATAAAGGGTGCTGATGCTGGGACCAAAGAGTGTTCAGATACCACTGTAATCTTTTTCATGTGGAGTCCTGACAAGGGGTATCATGAGAATCATAGATGCCATGAGACCTAAAATCTGGGGGTATATCCTCACAGTGACCAAAGTCTGAGTGGAAAACCTTAGAAAAAGATCTGAATAAGGCTCAATCTCTTCCGGTGGAAGAGAAACTCTTTGAATTGAGGTGTACAGCTGACATCCCAGCAGCACAATTCTGTATGAGGGAGTCAGGTTTTTATTGTTCTCTTGGTACCCCATTCTTTGTGTAAGAGACATCTCACCCAACAGAGAGATTCCTATCCCTGTGAAAAAGACTGCAAAGATACGCAAGTCTAAATATGGAAAGATGTGGATATCATGTAGACTGCAATGAGCTATAACTGGAAATAGACACTTTTTGTGAACACTCTTGGTGCAGTGGATAGCCCAAAGGCTAAGGCAGAGAACTGAAAATGTGATCTGGACATAAAAACCTTAAGAAAAGTCTGGATGAACAGGAATGTGATGATAAGCATTTTATAAGTCTAGTGTTACCAGTAAACTTGAAACAAGAAGAGGAGGTAACAGGCTGTGAAGTGACATTTTGAATTAGGGCACTATCTCAAACAGGTTTAGGAAAGAAAAATCCATAACTGGTCTCCAAGCATTTCTTTCCTTGCCACTAGGAACATCCTTGAATAAAAACCATCCCCACTTCGCAAGAAAGAACTCTATTAGTCCTTAAACACCATGTGATGAAGAACAGGTGGAAAATGAGCCTGATATGGAGGATGGAAATGAACCTCTGGAAAGGAGAAATTTCTTCCCACTGCTATCTGTTACTTTGATGAATGAAATCCCCAACCAATTTGCCTGAAGCAATCTGTTGCCAAAGAGAGATATGAAGAATAAGACCTTCTAGAAGAAAGAGAGCCAAGGCGGAGTGGGTCACGAGGTCTCTACTTAGACATTCCCTGGATCAGCTTGCCCCTTTCTACATCCCTTTTGATCTCTTCTACAGCAAAGGAGCTAAACACTAAGTCTATAGCCAAAGGAGAGATTAAAATCCTCATTGTTAATATCATCTGGAAGGTTATGAGAATGCAGCCATGCAAACCTCCTTAAAACAGTATCAGTGGCCATAGCCCTAGATGAAGTATCAACAGAGCCATACCTCACAAGGAGAAACTGCAGAAAAAACGTTCCTCATTCTTTCACAATTTGTCAGAACAAACTTTAACATATGAACCTGGAAATCCAAAATTCTGAAAATCAAAGCTGTATAAGTGCACACTCTTTCCCCATACCTATTAATAAATTTCACATCCTTATCAGAGAAGTAGTAAGGACACCAAAAGCAAAGAAACCAAAGGTCTGCAGGATCCAAAAAGCAAACCAAAAGCAATGATGTAAGATCCCCAGGCCACCAAGGCTCAAGTAAAAGCTTTTTATTATAGATAAACGTTAGCAGTTTCAGGATAACCCTTCATCAGACGTTAAAACATGATCAAAATTGACTAATATTTACAAATTAACCAATCAACAAAGAAAAACAATCAAACAAATTAAGTATATGGTCTATACCTACTAAGAATAGGCTTTAAAAGCACCACACCATTTAATTCTGGATATCTACCAGCTCCTAACTGTATAATCCATCTAGTTTCACAGTATTCCATATAACTAGTGATATCAACCCCCCCCCCCAAACTAGGTTGAACATGCTGTAGTGCTTGGAAATAAAAATGATGTCCAGGGCACTTATTAATATGTAAAGATAATGCATTATGCTTATCTTGTAGGCGGATCACAGATAGATGTCTCGGAATTCTATCTTTAAAATAGCAGTTGGTCTTACCTACGTAAAATGATGGACAACACGCACACTTTGCCACATAAATTATATTTTTCGAAAGACAAGTCACCTGCACCTTTGTGGAGAACCAAGGTGCTGCTATAGTGACTCTAGAACACATAACATCATGCATCACCCTGTCCACCTCATTATGTTTGCAACCTTTTGCAATTAAATTCGAGGTAAGGTTGGTTATCTCTTTAGAGAGAACCTGGTCATTGGTACATAGCCTAGATGACCATAGTGCCTGACCTTTTATAATATTCTGAAAGATAAATCCTGGGTACATACTATCCTTGGCTAACAGGCCATTCTTCCAACACTCCTTTCTAAAAATTATCCATAGCAGGAGCAGTCAATATACTGAGTTCAGCACAAAGAAGAAATAACAATAGAACCATGAATAGAATGAATAAAAGTAAGGTTGATTTATACATTACTTACAGTAGTGACATTAGATGGGTGCAAGAAATTATATGAGGAAGTTGGAGAATTCTACAGTCTGATGATTCTTTGAAGGGACTAGTAGGTAATTGTCCGAGTTTCATTTTTAAATGGAACAGAAGATTTAGACAAATTTTATGTGATAGGCAGAATTAAGATGGGAAAATAGGCACTTTTCCCTGTCACTGTTGTAAAGCATGCACCTCTATTAGTTAGGATGTGGATTTTGTACACCTAGTTACAGAGAGGGTTTATAAACCCAAGGTGCAGGTAACTTGTCTTTCAAAAAATATAATTTATGTGGCAAAGTGTACATGTTGTCCATTATTTTATGTAGGTAAGACCAACTGCAATTTTAAAGATAGAATTCTGAGACATCTATCTGTGATCCACCTACAAGATAAGCATAATGCATTATCTTTACATATTAATAAGTGCCCTGGACATCATTTTTATTTCCAAGCACTACAGCATGTTCAACCTAGTTCTGGGGGGGGGGGGGTGATATCACTAGTTATGCAGAATACTGTGAAACTAGATGGATTATAAAGTTAGGAGCTGGGCAATATCCAGGATTAAATGGTGTGGTGCCTTTAAAGCCCATTCTCAGTAGGCGTAGATCATATACTTTATTTATTTAATTGTTTTTTTTTGTTGATAGGTTAATTTGTATTTTAAATATTAGTCAATTTTGGTCATGTTTTAACATCTGATGAAGGGTTATCCTGAAAGCACTAACGTTTATCTATAATAAAAGAGCTTTTACTTGAGACGTTTTGGTCTGTGGATCTTATTTCATTGCTTTATCCTTATTAGGGAAAGGAGGATTGGAACTAAGTGTTCAACAGCATTGGATCAACTAAGGCAGTTACTGCTGGATTAGGTTTGGGAATAGTGTATACAAATTTAAAAGACTGAAGAATTTTTATATATATTATCTGCCTTTTTAGGGGCAGCTGGCTAACTAACAGGGAAACTGCAGGCAGTAACATGCATATCCTCTAAAGGTGACAGAACTGGAGGAGTGGGTGTAGGTTCTGGAAATTCCTTCTGTAACACCTCATAGTATTTTCTGAGGGACTGAGAAACTTCAATGTTCTCCCAATGAAAACACTGGCACATTCTAGCAGTAGTCTCAGAGATAAAGAAACTTCTACAAGAAGAATAAGAAACTGAGCTCTCCTATGAGTTTGAATCAGAAATTCAAGGGAAAAAAAATTAAAAAAAAAAACAGAATCTATCGCTGCATCTTCCAGTTCAGATCCAAAAACTTGAATATCTTCAGGAAATGACAAATCCTTCTTTCTTACTCCTTTACATGAAGGTTTAAAAGTATGAATTAAACTCTGAACCAGACCCAGTAAACCACTCCTGCCTAAAAAAATCCAAGGAGTAGATAAATGCATGGTTTTCTGTTTGACCCCAAAAAATGGGGCCAAACATGTAGATGTTATTAATGGCAACAGCTGCTTCCCCAGGGATGCAGTCAGCATTCTGGCACAAGTGAATCTTCCCTTTTCCTTCTCTCAGAAACAACAGGAGTGGCTCTGTTGTGCCCACTGAGGAAAGTCCAACAGCCACAGCGGATGTAGCTAACCCCTGGTCCATAGTGGCTGCAGGTGTTCCACCAGTGGGATCCAAGGTAAAAGATGAGTGGTCTGAGGTAGAACAAATGGCCATAGCAAAGTCACCCATCTGTGGATGAGTCAAATTGCTAGCCTACTGTGATGGGAAAGGCTGTTTGTTTTACTTTCTTTTTGTGGCTGGAAGAAGGGTGACTGGGGGACCTCAACTGTCTGTTCCATGGTCAAGCCAAAAATTGTATTTCTTTCCCAGGAAAGCAATCAGCAATACAGGTAAAAACTATCAGCCCACAAAAAGTTACTTTTTTTGACATAAAAAATACTTTCAAACATTATGCTAGCCCAATCACGAAAAATGAACACAATTTCTCCACAGAAAATGTTTTCAGTTAGAGAGCATTACTTTTAAACTGACTGAAAGAGTGCTCCATTTTACATTACAGTCTAAAGACAGTACATTAAAACAAATCACTCAAATTGTTAAAATAACTTTCCTGAAGAGGAAGCAGCAATAAATTTAAGAAAAGTGATTTCTTTCCCAAAGGGAACTTATCTGTCCAGCAACGGAAAGTACAAGCCAACCGTCAATTCTCAAAAGCCCCAGAGAAGCAGCAGTGAAGGTCAGAAGAGCTTTGCACCCAGACTTGTATTTTAGCTAGCTCCTCTTGCACTGTTTGACAGTTTGGGTGCATGGAAGGTACCCTGAAGCTTTGGAAGGTAGCTGTCCATTTTATCCTTGGCAGGATATGTAACCCATTTAGCTAAGGCTACTGCAGAAATGATCAATATGAAGAAAATCTATAGCAAGTTAGAGCTGGCTAATAAAATCAATCATGTTTTCCAGCAATTATGTCTTAAAGTAGCAGAAGTCACTGATCACACTAAAATATAAATATAAATATAAATATAAATACATATACAGCTTTTCTCCCCGGGCCTCCGCTGAAAATTGGTTTCTGATGTAGTCAGACTTTCCCGGTCAACAAATGCAAATAAATAAATTGATGTACATACGTTGTATAAATTTGTTCTACCACCTTTATTGCAAGTTATTGCTAATAGTATTTTTCATGCAGTTTTAGGTAGTTTACAACTCCTTCGTCTCAAGAATACATACCAATAAATTAAACAGATCATTCACTTGTGGATCAACTTCAATGTTTTTTTGTAGAAAAATGACAATTCATATTACTTGACCCTGTATATCAGAAAAAAATACTAAGTGCAGAATTATTAAAGAATAATTTGGTGCAAATTGTGTCATTGCTTTTCTTTTTAAATGTACTTTGTTTACTGTGACACACTGCTGGAAAAAGAGTTTTGTCATTCATTATATGGATGGCATCTGCTATTCATGAGATCACTATAGGAGCTAAATGTGACTAGATGTCATCGGGTGGGAGGATGGGTCAGTTAAATGAGCAACACAACTTTTTTTTTATTTACAAAGAGGCTTTAAGTGATATGTGCTACAGATGCTCTAGAATTAATCTAACATTATAGCATCTTTCCACTTCAGACATTAAAGAGGCAAGTATGTTTGTTTAATAGTGACGGTAGTACAGCATAGGGCTAAAGGTTAATTGCTTTATGTGCCTTTACCTTTTGACAGTTACAAACTGATGATCAGTTTTCTTCAGCCAAATAATTTCTTCCAACAGCTATCCAAGAGTATTACTATACAACAGATTTCACAGGGAAGATGGTCCTGATTAAATGTGGCTGTCTACACTACTGGTAGGGTCTTACCAACAGAATGGGATATTATTTAGACTTTACTGTCAATGCAAATTGTATAATGCTTCATGAAAGGCTTTTTGTCATTTTTCTGTCTTGGAGTGTAAGCAAAGGTCATCGACTTGCTATAGTAGTCTTGTGTTACTGCTGTTCATTAAGGAATCCATATCAAGACTTCAGTCCGCATTTTCATTCTGTGTATAAAACTGACAGCAACATAGTGTGAATTTCCCTGGTCACTTTATTTCTGACACGGTCGATATAAACTGCATAGTAATCACTGTGAGATGGTCAGCTTTCTAGTGAATCATCTTTTGTGACGAGTAACACATAAACATGAAGCATTGCAAAGCAAAAACACATGCAAAATTCAAATGGAAGCACCAGAGATAAACCAGCAGTTAAATAAATGTAGCACTCCCTACATCAAAAAATATTAATTATGAAACTAAATATCTAGGTATTTAAAATTCACAATAAATTCATATCAGCAATACGACCCACCTGAGACATTTATTTATTGGGTGAATTCACAGATAAAAATATAAAATGTGTTTGCTACTAAATAGATCTGTGCCTTGTGTTCTGTGCATTTTTTGTAGATGGTTATCAATTACACCCAGAGGACGTGACAAACCCATCATCATATATCACTTCTCTGTGTTCAATCCAACACACTCTACAGTCTGAGAGAAAAATAGCTTAAAAGTGTGCTTTATTAAATGTAACCTTGATCAAGAGCTTTTGGTAGTCATTAAACATGCTTGTCTTTGTTGTGGCTGCTTTAACTCCTGAATACACACACAGTTCTGGAACGTCAAGGTCCCTCATTCTATTAGAGCTACGTATCACACAGCAGGAAGGTTTTACTACACTATAGTTAGAAATTATCCTCTTTCTCTGTAATTGTAGAGAACTGGTCGTTGCAGTTCACTGGATTATATGATTCCGTATACAATATTAACCTGTTAAAATGTTATGTCAAGCTAAAAAAAAGCATGACATGCCATCTGTAGAATTTGATATTGTACATTATCTGTGCTATTATTGCAGTGGTGATTACAACATATTTTTACAAGTTAATGGCCTACCATCTGTCAAGTGTTCCTATAATCATAGATTTCCACACAAAACAGGATTGTTTTGAGTGCAACCTTATAAACAAACGGGAACAAAAGCTAATCTGGCCTATGACAGCCATTTTCCAACTTGCCAATGACAGCTTGACAGCCTATTAGTCAGCACAGCATTTCTTAAAGTGAACCTGGTTTAATGTATGGTAGATAAAGTGCCAATTTTAAACTATAGTACTGACCAATTACAGTGTACCCAATGCAGTTTTATATTAAACAGAAAAAGATCTGCATAAAAGTAGTATCACGAACAGTAGTCATTTTAACATAAGAATGTATATTAGCACAAAAAATATACACTTTGCAAATGTTTTTATTATCATAATGATTGAATCTCTACAACAACAAACATAAATATTTATAGTCTTAAATTCAAGTAATGAAAATCATTTAAAAATGTATTTCATGAAGCACTTTAACATAATAGAGTTTATACCCATGTGCAATATTTTCTAATGAGCTAATTAAATGTTTTCTCTTTTTATCGAACCCCATTTACCTTGCAACACCTTTGCTGTCTACTGAGGTACATTAAGGTGGATGTAAACATTGAAAGTACATGAGACTGCCCTAATATGTGCTTTAACAGTCACAAAAATGCAAAAGGTAGATTCTAAAACTATTCTAATGCCAGTGAAGAAGAAAACCTTTATAGCTATTTTGTGGTAGTCACACAAGTGATACATCTATGGATCTAGTAGGGACTATGTAATCACAATGCATATTAAACATTTTGAAAAACAGACATTTCCAAATCTAGCAGTCCTGGGGAAGAGAAGTCCCCCACCCACCACCATCACATACATTCTTGAACAGTACTTGTGACTCGGAAAGGATTAATGTTATGCAGAAGTCTTAAGTCAGAAGAATTCTGCATCACAAAATGATAAGTTTATCATGCAATGCTTTTTGCCTGGTGTGGGGCAACTGCAAGCTGTAGCACTGAGTAGTCCCAATGAGGAAGCCGCATATTAATTTGGAAGTCTAGGGAGTGGCTAATGCTAATTTACCATGTGCTCTCCTCCAGAAATGATGTCTGCTACCAATTAACTCAACAGAGCAATCGAGAGAATGTTTCTGTGAGATGAATCTTTTGATGGCATTCACCCACTCAGTCTTATGTGAGAGTAGTCAAAGTACAAGACATAGTTGAGCTTCGAGGAGGGAGTGCGTGTGCTTGTCTATCTGGCTCGTCATACTTTGGGAGGTAGATCTCAGATGCAAAGCACTATGTATGTGTATTTTAGAACATATGTGCAGGTGTATAGGTGAAGTGAGAGAGTAGGTTGGTGCTGGGATGTGTGTATATGGGAATGTCTGGCAGACTGCGTGTGCATGAGTATGAGTATGTGTGTATGTATGCATATGGGGGGGTGCCTATGGTACCACAATATATGGACTGGTAGGAAAAACACTGTCATGGCCAGGTCTGGCAGTACATTGTTGAATAGAGCAACAGGATAATGAGTTGCTAATGAGGAGTTTTTCCATGTGGCTTTACCATGTCTGTTTCAGAGATTCTCTCTGACATGCCAATTAGCTAACCTACATTAGCCAATTAGAAGAGGTGGAGAGAATATTTTTCTGTCGAGTATCCTTTAAATATCATTCATAGGTAAGTATTAGGATAGCTGCCCTTGGGGGCTATTATAAGCCTAGACAATTTCCCTTTCAAAAGTGAGAATTAAACT
The DNA here is from genome assembly GCF_019279795.1 of Protopterus annectens. Lineage (NCBI taxonomy): Eukaryota > Metazoa > Chordata > Ceratodontiformes > Protopteridae > Protopterus > Protopterus annectens. The sequence goes on along the minus strand of NC_056739.1, from coordinate 934,555,973 downwards.
CTGTACCTTGTGTCTGTGAGGTAAACACCTTAACCATTATACCAACCTCAGTAGCAAAAATAGGAGACCTCCAAAATTGCCTCTATTCCCTGGTATTACATTGAGATGGATTTGATAGGGGACTGAGTTTATTCTTTGTTTGCTTGCATGTGAGACTGCTTTGGACTGTACTTCTACAATAATGAAATTGAGGAAAATTAAACAGAAATGACCCTGCAAGCAAGGGCGCCCACAGGCAGGTGCAAGGGGGTGCACTTGCACCCCCATGGAACCGGCTGATCAGAAGATTCATTTTCTTTTTAATTAAAAAAAAAAAGTTTTTTTTTTTTTAAGGACATTCTTCTTTAAGAACATAGGAAACAATAGAGCGAGGGGAAGGGAATGGCCTTTACAGCTGCAAGAAACCTGTTTTAGGACCCAACGGATGACTCATCATGCGTACATCCGTTGCATGGTTTTAAACACAAAAGTGTGCTGGTTCCCAGTCATATCTTTGCTGCTAGATTCACCCACAACAAGCAGGGACATCAGGAGGCATACTGTACACATTTCAGTACAGTTTATCTGGAGTTGGGGGTAGAATCTGGCAGGCACTAGGACCCCTCAGTACTGTGACCCTCACATTCTCTTCCTGCACTTTAGTTGCGAGGGAGACAGAGTGATACCGAGAGTGTGGACTGTGAAGAAACAGCAATAACCATCAGGTTAATGACTACACTATATTTAATTTTCTAAATACTACCGACTTTAATTCTCTTATTTGTGTGAATACAGCCCCTTAAAGCATAGCAATCAAAAAACAGGTTTTAATTCCTAGAGCAGTAAGTCCTCTTAAAACAAGGGCATTTGCAAACAAATTAAACAGGCATGTTTGCTGCAAATCTACTCACAGTTTCTTTATTAAAGCAAAACATTCTTAGAAAAACAGATTTACTTCGCCATGAAAGCCTTTCTGAAACATTGGCCCAGACTCTCTCAGTGTTTACATCACCAAGTGCTTAGCTTTCTACCAACATTTTGGTTTCATTCGCCACCATCATCCCAAGTGTCACTTTTGAATGTTAGCGTTCTACCTGACAATCCTAAATGACAGCTTGTCTTTCTAGGAAGGAAGGAACTTCCAGGGCTGCGTTTAACATGCAAGTTGCAACAAGTGTGGGTTTAGTCAATCACACGCATCTCAACTGCCCGGTAATATAATAAATCCTATCTGATAAAGACTTTAACAAATGAAACAGCTTTCCACAAAACTGGAAGGGACAATGGCATGTTTAAAAATTGATAATTATTAGTTTTACTCAAATAGCCTCTGCACCAACGAAACACACATAAGACACACAGAAAAAATCAGTAGTATGGCGTTATGTGTTTAAGCACAAAACCAGCCACCACTGATGAAAAGAACACAAAAACTATGGCAATAGCTTTTAAATATTTGGCGACTGTGTGCATGAGTTAGTTTGACTCTGATTGATGAAGTTCTTTATTAAAGAATGAAGTGCTTACCATATTTTGGGGTTCTTTTCACAGTGGCTGGTTTTGTGGTTATATGTAGATTGCCATTCCTGTAGAGGGTTCTTTTTTGGGGGGTGGATGGGGGGTTGGCTAATTTAATTACCACTGCTTGATCCATCACCAGCTACCACATGTGAATGTGCTGTGCGCTGGCAATCAGCATTCTGCAGAGTGATTGGTGGGTTAGCAACTGGGCAGCCGGAACTGTAGGGTGAGTGCCCTCCCATTTTGCATCATGATGACTGCCTGCCTCCTGCCGTGTGGTAGGGAAAGAATAAATTAATTTTCTGTTGTTAAGCAGCTTATTCTCTATTTGAAAAGTACATAATGAGACTTCCCATTTGCGGCTGAGCATTTTCGTGTTTGCATCTGCGCAGTTGCTTCCTTGCTTTTTCCCATGTTGCTGATTTGCCATTCGTGGTTGTTTGCTGGCTCTGCCAGTTGGAACTTGTTGGTGGAGACTGAGAAATTTAAACCAAGGTGTTGTTTCACTTAATAAGTAGCTAATGCATTCTTAAGCACTCTTAGCATAACTCTCAATCTTAGCACAATGAATTTGGACAAAGCTAACAATAATGTGTGGATAAAGGCCCCAAAATAGGGCCATATATTAAATGTTTATCTTATAAACTTAGAAAGTTGCTAGAATATCAGGATTTGTGTTTGCATGCATTTTCTGATTCTGAAGTATATGAAGTCTGATACCTCACAATTATCCAGATTTTTGCCTCATATTTTCAGATTGTTTCTCATAAAATTGTGTTTTTTTTTCTGGCAAATCATTGAAGACTGAAGTTGAGTTTTAGACTTCATATCCTCAGAAAATGCATACTAATGCAAACAATTTTGTTCTATCCACTTTCTAAGGAGGTTGGGGGATGTATGTGTGTGTCATACCTCTCAACTGTACAGATTTTCACAGAGGCTGAGGTATGTGTGTTTGAGAGAGAGTGAAATGCCCTATTTAGAATTAGCAGGTGGAATTTATTTTCAAGGAATTGTGAGCTTCAAGGAAAGAGATGTTTATTACTGCTCATGCTAAGTCTGCTTAAAATGTGCAACTGTTTTGTTTAGCAAATTGTATCACTACTGTGGTGTAGAATTTCAAAGCAGTCTTAGTAGTGCAGCAGGTAGCATACTTGCATCTTGATGTAGAGGGCTGTAGGGTCTACTCCCACCGCATCTAAATTTGTATTTTAAGGGGGTGGAGTGCTGCATTCTTGAGCATGTCCTCCTTTGGATGAGATGTCTAGTAACTATGAACATGTGTTTCCACTTGCCACTTATTCCTATTGCAATATACAAGCTTAGCATTTTTTAAAATGTAACATAGGCAATTTATTGTTTAAGGCCAGCCAGCAGGCACTGAATTTGTAGATGAAACACTGGAATATAAAGCTGTTTTCTAGCAATAACCTCTCCATTAGTTTCAGATCTCTTTAATGTGAAATTATTCTGATGACTTTTACTTCTGCAGGAGGTTGTGCATATTGACTGATATTGGTGGATTGTAATGACAGACGTTTAAGTGGCCTTTTATGGTTGAAATGTTCTGAATTGGGCAATTTGTCATTTTTGGTTCATATGTTTTGTTTCATTGCTTACTGGAAAAAATGTTCAAAACTGCAAAATGCACTCTAAGTGGTGCTGTATTAACAAGGGATATAATTCAATTTATTATATATTATAATTAATACAATCAGGAAGGTGAATCAAAAAAGCAATTATGCATGGTTCTGAAATGTGTGCAAGGGGCCTATGATTTGAAAACTGTCCAAAGGTAAACTTAACCTGCCACTGGCCAGATGCATTTTCTTTGAATGTGGGTTTCAAATGTAAGAAGTTTTAATGCTAAGTCTGTTTTCATTGTAAGACTATTGCTTTGTTTAAGTTTAGCAAACGTCTATCAGTGTTTGTGCTATAAAATAGGAGGTTGCTAGGCTGTTGGCCCCAAGGCCCTAAAATTTGAAATAAAAGTTATAAATTAAAACCAAATATCTGTAATCATTGTAGAAGTGAAGTATAAAACAGTATGCACACCGAGAGTTTTGAACAGTATTTATGGCAACTGGGGAAAAATAGCCAAGTAATGAGATACTGGAATGGCTTTGTGTGTTTTGGGGGTTGAAGGGGTGGGGTTGGGGTGGTGCTTTGAAAGGGGCGGGGTTGGGGCGGTGCTCTGGGTTTACACCCCCCTGCAAAAATTTCTGCGGGCTCCCTTGCCTGTAAGATATTAGTTTACCTTACTATTCATTAATTTTCACAGGATTCAGTTTTATGATTTTAAAAATTCATTGCTTATTTCTGCTACTAACTTTAAATGTTTGACTTCAGCTTCAGCATACATCTTTTTTTCTGTAGACTCAGAGGTCAGAAGCTATGCTAATGCCTTTAGGGTATTACTAGTCAACTTGCAGGGGGAGGGAATAAAAATAAAAAAAAAGACATTGTCTGACAGCAGTGTGCTGCTCGAGATCCTTAATTTTCACACCAGCCATGTACATTGATTGGGTATAGCCAGGGTGAGCATAAAATGGGTCCTGTAGATCCTGTAAACAAGGACATGAATGGGATACAGCAAATGGTTAGCTATGAGAAGGAAGAAAAAGACTCTAAAATGGAATCAGTTATTGATGGCAGGTAATAATAGGTCAGGAGACATCTTATGCCAATTTCCTTCTTTTTTGGTTGCGTTATGGCTTATGACTTAAATAAAAGCATATATTTGTATACACCCATCCTAGAAATAACCTGATCTTATTTTATATCTATATTCTTGAATTCATTCACTGCTTTTGATGCCTTTTCCTCTTAAAGTTTTCCTTTCATCTTATCCCATCTCTGTAAAAAAAAAAAATTTCTTGCTTCTTTCTTTTTAATTTGTCCAAGTCTTTTGGGTTCCTAATACCATGATGGGAATGGACCCCATTCCTGAGTTAAAATATGATTAAAGTTTGTAAAATTAGTATTGCTTCAATCTTTGATATTAGACAAAAGTGCTTTTTGCACTGGGTCTATGTTTATTCGTCGAATGACATACTTATTGAACGGCTATTAGTCGAACAGTATGCATCGAATGTGCTTTTCATTGTATAGCAGTATCATTGTAAATCACATCACTGAATTGGCATTGTTGGTCAACAGCAACGAAATAGCACATAGTACGTGTATACCTCATAGTAAATGTGCTATTATTAATGTTCTTTTGCCGCAATGTGTTAAGTATAAAATAGTGTATTCAAATACCAAGTTGATCCAATATGTTTAACTTTTGTTGGACACAAGGGCCCTGCTCATGTGGGGGGGCTGTGCCCCACATACCCCCACTAATTATGTATATACCAACTCCAAGATAGCACTACAGTGGGGAAAGGACAAATATCATAATTTGCCCATAGAAACAAAATACCACATAGTGGAAATTTGCCTTTTCTCCACTGTAGTGTGTTCTTAAGGTCCCCACATGAGAAGAGTCCTTGTGTTCAACAAAACAAGTTAAATGTAATCGATCAACTTAGTATTTGAATGCACTATTTAATTTTATACTTATATTGTGGCAAAAGTGCATTAATAATAGCAGCACATTTACTGTGAGATATATGTCCTGCTTCTTTCCTGTTAGCCAACTATGCCAATTCGTTGATGTGATTTATGATATGACCATACGATAAAAAGCACATTCAATATTTAGTGTTCCAAGAATAGCCGTTCCATAAGTATATCATTCAAATAACCATAGATCCCTTTGCAGCTCCCACAATGTGCCCAGAACTGATGCCTTCTGCAATTCATATGGAGTTGCATGTATTGATAGCATATTGAAATAAGACTGTAAATACTTTTTTTATGAAACCCATTGCTCCTGCTACTATTGGAACTGTCTGTGCATCCTTCTTCCACATTGAACTAATTTCTGTCTGCAAATCCTGTTATTTTATGTATCTGTGTGTCTCTACATAAGACACTGTAATCCCTGTGTGTAGCAATTTCAGTGATTAATGCTACTTTTTTTTTTCATGGACTGCTATATCTGATTTTCTCGCGCTTATTTTTTGAACAGTTGGCAATGGGTAATCTCATGTGATATAAACTTAATCATTCTCTATAATACTTTGTGGCTCATGTTTCCAATCCTTCCCTGCTACTTCAATTTTGTAATGGTTTCATAATCCCCAAAGAAACAGTCTTGCCACATTGTTATACCTTTCAGTATACAAGACCTCTGCCATTACCGCATCACACACAGCAAAAAGATGTGCAACTGTTTCCAGTTCTGTCTTACAGAACCTGCATTTGTCTGTTTCTCCCACATGTTCAATAGACTCTGTAAACCAACATGTACACAGTCCACTATCCTGGGCTGCTAATACTACATTCCATCTTTTTGGTTTAAATACATCTCTCGTTAACCATTCTTGCGTCAGATCCTGATTAACATTATTTATTTATTTATTTTAAATTTGTTTACTGAGAGTGTCAACTGAGCCAAAAAAAGTCAGTTTTCAGTGCAGGCCTGGGGAGAAAAGTTCCAAGTTACATAGTAAACAGTAAACACAAAAAAAAAAAATCACTATACAACAGAAGGACCCCAAAACTGTTTTAGTGCAAAAAATGTTTTAATCTTCGCTTTCATACAAACAGTTTTGCGGCCCTTCTGTTGTAAAGTGAAACAGTTTTGCAGTCCTTCTGTTGTATAGTGTTACGTTAAAACAGTTTTGCGGTCCTTATGTTGTATAGTGTTACGCTAAAACAGTTTTGTGGTCCTTCTGTTGTATAGTGAAAACATTTTTTTAAGCTAAAACAGTTTTGTGGTCCTTCTGTTGTATACTGAAAACATTTTTTATGCTAAAACAGTTTTGTGGTCCTTCTGTTGTATAGTGAACTTTTTTTGTTTTAGTTGGTTTATGTTCACTGGCTGCAGAAGTGTTTTTTTTTGGTACATAGTAAACAGTGTTATCATAGAAAAAAAACAACAATTAATGTAGTAAATGATGCTGTTGGGTTGAAATGAAAAAAAAAAAACAAACAAGAGTAGTACAACTAATGCAGTAATGATGGTTAGTCACATGTAGTACATATAATAATGGTTGGTCCTTGAATGCAACATATAAGAACAAAACATTAATGTATTTCTGCTTAGAAGGGTGGGGTGGTAGCCTCAGCAAATTAAACAATTAGAATAAAAATATACAGTAATAAGCTAGAGATATATTCCAAGGGAAAGAGTCAGAAAAATAAACATTATAGAGAAATAATATAGAATGAACAGCGATAGAAAATTACTGGGGGGGTCAGCCTGGTGTTAAGCAGGAGCATGGTAAGTTTTTAGCCAAATGGGCCTTGAGAAGAATTTTGCATTTGGAGGGGTTAGCTGTAGAATGGATGGGCTAGGGAATTGAGTTTCAAATTCTGGAGATGTGCTTTACAAATAAGACATCCCCATAGCTATTACTGGATAGTGTTCTACATCTGTAAAGGTTTTTGTGTTTTCCAAGTATTGAATAATGTTAGCTGATGTGGTGGCTGAATTAAGATCATTTATACAAACTGTAAAGGGAAGTGGGATAAATATAGAAACTTGGGGTACATCTCCTAAGACAGGTAGGAGTGAGGATATATTGTCTTGCCATTTAACAGCTTGCTGTCTATCTGATAAGTAGCTATGGAGCCATGCTAAGGTGTGAGAAGTTTAATGCAGCTAGTTGGTACAGAAGTTTTGGTGTGAGACAGTGTCAAATGCTTTTGACATGTCTAGGAAAACTGAAGAGACATAAAGGCCATTGTTTCCAGACTGGTTGACTATGTCTGTAAAGCTAATTAGGAGGGATGTGGTGCTATGATTGAGTCTGAAGCCATGTTGAGTATCTGAGAGGAGGTTATTTTTCAGGAGATAGGGAAGGATTTGTGAGTGTATACATTTCTTCTGGATTTTGGCAAGGGGAAGGAGTATTGCAATAGGTCTGTAGTTTGATAGTGGTGTACAGGTGCCTCCTTTGTGTAGGGGGATGATATGGGATATCTTCCAGAGTTTGGGGACTTTTTGCTCAGAGATGGACTGATTTATTAGTAAGGAGATTGGGTAAGTAACGGCGTCAGCTGCCTGCTTCAGGAATTCATTGGGAAACAGGTCGGCTGCTTGACCTGATGGTTTCACTCGATGGAGAAATTTGTTAATGTAGCTCATAGGTATTGGTTTAAGGCTAAATGCTGCAGGATTCATGGCAGAGATGGTGAATGCAATCAGTGGGCTGAAAATATTATGATTTAGTAGATACGGTATGGAATTAGTAAAGTGAGAGATGAAATGTGTGGCTATGCTTTCAGTGGTATTTGGGGAGGAGGAGTTATGAATTGAGGGATATTTGACCTTGAGAAGTTGATTTATACAGGCTAAAAACCTTTGGGGGTTATTTTGATATTTATGTTGGATTGTTGAATAGTAGTTTTCTGTCTGATTTTATTTGTTTTTTGATTGTGTTTCTTAATTGTTGGTAGTTTTGGAAGGCTATTTGGTTATTGATGGTCAGATAGTGGGACCATGCCCTGTCTCTTTGTTTCATGAGGAGTATATTGTGTTTTGTTAGCCATGGGGTGGGTTTAGTTTTTACATGGATTTTCCTGATGGAGGAACCTTTATCTAGGATCTCCAGGAATGTGTTGTTAAAGTACTGAGTTGCATTATCTAATTTGAGGTGTTTTAGTAGGGACCAGTTACACTGTTTCAAGAGGGAGTAAAAATATCTGTGGAGAAATTCGTTGTATTATGGATACACTTGTATATGATGGATTTGCCTTAGGCAGCAGGTGTGCCTGTGATCACTAATGGGACCTGGGAGACGCCCAGAGTGAGGGCCTAAGGAGGATCTATTAGTGACAATCCAGTCAAGTGTGAATGTTTTTTGCTGTGTTTGTCAGTCCTAGTTGGGTGGTGATGATTTGGGTAAAGTTGAAATGGTTAATGCAGTTAGATGGGTTTTCAGAAGCGCAGAAAGGCCAGTCTAGGTTAAACTCTTCCGTGATGATAGTTTATTGTTTAAAGGTCGTTGCTGCACAATTAAGGATATTTTCAATAATTCTTGAATTGTTACCTAGGAGAATGTAGACTGCTAGGGTAGTGATGCATTTGTTATTGTTTAGTTGTAGGCTGGATACAAGTACTTCTGAGCTATTTGGATCAGAGGGATAGTGATCTAAATGTTCTAGGTTGTGTGTCCTTATAGATAATTGCAATGCTACCACCCCACTTGTTAATTCTATCTACTCTATGAATATTGTAACCCTGGGTTAGCAGTTCACTGTCTTTGATGTGTGGTTTTAACCAGATTTCAGTTAGTATGACTATATTGGGGATATATAGGCTGAGGGTAGCGTGGAATTGCTAGATTTTGTTTAGGATACTCCTTAGGTTAATATTTAAGATTAGGAGGTAAGAGCTACTGTAGGGGTGGCTTGTGTAGTTTTGTTGGTTGGGATTTCTTTTTTTGGTGGAATAGGTTGGGAGTCAGACTGTGGGCCAGGATTATATGGTGGAATTGGTTGGGAGCCTGACTGTGGGCCAGGGTTACTCTGTATGTCACCAGCTTGAATGAGTAAAGATAATATGCATGTGAATTGTTGGGCAAGTTTCTTGAGTAATTTTAAATATTTGCAAAACAAGTAAGATGTTGGCTGGGTGGGAGAATACTTGATTGAGAACATTTCTGTGTAGGAGTTGTTGTAGATGTATGGTGATATTAAAGTGGCCGGGTTAGTGTTGGTTGTTCGGCTTATGTTGATTAATGTAGGTGAGGAGATAATTGTAATGTGCAGTCCATGGTATGAAGTAACTAGACAGATGTTTATTACAAAGGTAGCAGAGACTATGTGTAAAAGTAACATCATTAGTGTTTATGGGGTTGCAGTGAGTTAGAATGTGGTTTGGTGTGAGGGTGAAGTGTGATAGGATAGTAGATCACTATTGGTTGCTTGATAAGGAGTGATAGGTAGTGGAGAGTGATGTGGTAATATGAGATTGGTTAATTGGTGGAGAGGGGAGTATGTGATATGTGATTGGCTGTAGGGAGAGATGGGGAGGAGCAAGGAGGGTATAAATGAAATTGATGTGGGAGTTGGTGGGAATGGGGGTAGTATAGAGGAGTGGAGTGAGCCCGAGCAGGGTGAATGGAGCAGGAAGAACCCCATTTGCAACACTAGCACTAAGAAAGAAACTATCTATAATAAAGAAGGAGACAGGAAGTGAGTGGCTCACTTTTAAACTCAGCAGTACTCAGCACTGGTATCCTGGAGAAATAAATGGCTATTAAGTAAGCCACAAGCAGCCAGTAGTTAAAATAAATTCCCAGAAATATGCAGTAAAGTATTTTAAATTACCATCCTATTTCATCTCTTAGAAACTGCAGCTGAATTATGCCTTAGAGATGAGGGGAATATGGCCTAAATTCTGATGCTAGGCTAGCAGCTATCATCCCTGGTAAAGTGCACACCACTTTTTTGGATATATAGAATACAGCAGTAAGATAGTGTAAATTGGGTTTCCCTAATGAAATAAACCTACAGTTACAAATCTGGACTTGCACAGGCTCATTTTGCTGGAGTTCTTGTTGGGTCTTGAACTGTAGTTGCTTAGTTATGTGGTTGAACATGAGGTTGTTCAAGAAGTTTTCTTTATTTGCAGCTACATTTATGCCTTTTCCACATTTCTTGCCTAATGAGCTGATCAGTCACCTTATATTATTTCTTTTGTTTTTTTTGGCACATTCAGTTGCTGCTTAATTTTTGTCTGCTTCCGTACTGGTTTTCATTCTTGCTTGATACCAGTATGTCTCTGCTAAACTAAGTGGGGAAGTCATCTTAGATTTCTTGTCTTAGTGCTATGTTTGGATCAGATGAGATCATCAGATTTGTATGTAGTTCTATGATTGCAGATCTATACATGCAATCAATTTTAAGGAAGCCCATACCTGCTCTAGAACAAGGGGTGTGCATACAAGTAGTTCTTACTCAGGGGTAAATCATCAGGTAATAATGTTAACAATTTTAGCCAGAAGTTAGATACTGCATCGGAGCTTGGGGTTTTCCATTTAGGAGCTTACTTTATTTTCTTTCAGTTTTTCTACACGTTACTTCATCCCATTTCATATCCTGTGCATTTGACCTACTTACTGTTTCTTTAACTTCTTTATCTTCTTCATAGATATTTCTCCAAAAGGTCTAAGTCTTCTTTTTGGTGGTGTTTCTATTTCGTTTGCTTTGATTTTCAGTTCTATATAATATTTTTTGGATCCTCAATGAATTGCTTATTTTATACTTTTGCTTTATATTTATCTGCATATTTTCTAAGTTTTTCTGCCTGTGCTGATATCTTTAGTTTATTATTTGCAATAGTGCACAATAGATCCTGGTCTGTTCTAAAACTACAGATTGCTTTTTGTCACTACTATCTTTCTAAGTATTTTTGTTGATCTGTTTCCTCCTTTATACTCTTCTAACAGTGACACTTGTCTTAATTGCTTTATAGTTTTCCCTATTCGATACTTCTGTGATGGCATTTGATTTCTTTCCTTCCTTTCCCTTATTGTCCTGTATTTTTTTGATAAAACCATAGCTGTTAATTTTGTTTCCCAGTAATATATCCTATTTACTTCTGTTATATCATGCAAATTTCTGTTAATAGTCTTGATTACTGTATTCACTTTATATCAGACTTCTAGCATTTTGAATCTTATTGACTTTCTGTATTTCATCAATCTTAACATGTCTACCCATCTCTGTTAAATTTACAGAACTCTTCCCTTAGATATTTTTCTTCTAAACAGAGGACACATTCTTTATCCTCCATTTCTTGTGAGCATTCTGTAGAAAGTTCTGGAATACCTTCCTGTGACATATTATTTGCATCTGCATTCTGCGTCTTCTGTTGCTCTTTCATATGGGAACTCACTGGCCTATCACTCCACATTGACTGTGTCACAGTTGCCACCATTTCCTCTTCCTTCCATTGCTGTGCGACTACGAATGAACGAGTGTACTGGTTTCACACTGAAGGCTCCAGAGTACTTTCATGTAGCAACTGATCAGATGCTTCCCATTTCACTTGTGACTCCTTAATTTGGGGACTTGTTGTTCCGTTAGGCTGTGATACTACCAGATCTGGATTTTCTACACTAAATCCTTCACTTCACAGATAATCCTTAACTTCAGTTTCTATTTCTTTAACTTCTCCATTACCAGTTCTCTTTTCTGCTTTCCCCTTTTGTTTTCTTATTTTTTGTATTGTGAATTTTTCAATATCTGGGTGCCTTTGCCTGTAATTTTTTTTTCAAATCACTTTGGATCTGCTTGTTTGTATCAATTAGTTGGGCTTTTTCCTTTGCATAAATATTCCACCATATCAGATCTTTCATTCCCATGTCCTCATTTCTTTTTTATACCGTTCATCTTATTCCATCTCTGTAAAAATGGGTTGTGTGCAGTTGCTCTCATTTTTTCTTCTTTTATGAAGGACTGTACCCTTGCAGAGTTTATGGACTCTGTTGAAGGCACTTGATATTTTGTAATATTTCCATCTTCAGCATTTCTTAAGTATGCTAAATAATGTTCTTGTTATATTCAATACGGATTAAGTTGAGCACCATGCACCATTCTGTCTATGTCTCTGTCTCAGCCCTGGGAAAATGACGTCCTTCTAATACAAACTGCTGTGCTTTGTATCTTGCCAGCCTGCCATTGTGCAACAGTATAGTCAGTTTTACTGGTGTTGCTCTTTTCTGTGCATGCCAATGCTCTACCAATAACTTTATTTTGCCATACTGGTTGCTAAGGACCCTTTCTGCTTTCTTTGCCTTTTACCTGTTCTCATGGCCTTATCTGCCATAGCAACCTTTTACTCACCAGTTCTGTTATTTTGGGTCTATATTATATGCTCAAAGTTTTAAAACTTCAATGCTCATATGATCGACACCATATGAGTAAAGTTTTAAAACATCAAACATATAATAAAAACTAAACAAAAACAAAAAAACTACCTGAACACTCTGAGTAGGGGGGCAAGCCCCTGCTACTTAAATATACCAACTCTGCGATCAGACTACAGTGAAATAAAGGGAAATATTCTCTATGGTTATGTCCGGTGAAACTTTCTAGCTTTCAAAAGTTCAGTCATATGGTGTCGACCATATGAGACTCGAACTTTTGAAAGTTCGAGCTTCTGATATAGACCCTCTTATTTTCAGTTTCAATTATTTTTCAGTTTTTATTCTTTTCAGATATTTTTGTATCCTTTCTAGAGCATATTAGCTTGCTTGAATATCTTTGCACTATCAAAAACTTATACATTTCCTTCCAAAGCTTCTAGTAATATCAGTTTTACAGACATAGAAACTGAATGCCCCATTACTGACCACTGTAATGCTCTGCTGGTAGCTATCCTTTCACATTTGCTGTGAGCCATTGTGACTTTTTGTCCAGCCCTATGCTAACACCTTATGACTGACCTCCAGGGCTGAATGATCTGCTCATTAACTTGTTTTCTGGCATTGAGCCAAATGCCATTTTGAAACTGAGTAGATATATTCTACATACCAATTCTGTTTGCTGCTGGGACTACACAATCTCAGACCATGATTACATTTCTCTACAATCCATGCAGGAAAGGACAGTGTGTACTCTAATGTCCATCAGTTTAGTTTCAGCTTCAAGCAACCTAGTAACTGAGATTCTTGCCTTTTAAAAGGAAAATACATTTACTGTAATCCCTATATGATTACCTTGATTAACAGCACCCAGTCTAATGGTTCTTTATTATTCCCCAAGTGAACAAGCTCTTAAAGCAATATCCACATTTATACATAATATAGAATATATGATAGAAAATTGTTACACCATGCAACTGTTTCCGGACATGCTCATTACTCAGCTACTTTTGGTTGCAATATCTTATATTTTAAAATTTAATTAATTAAGCTTCCTTATTTTGTTATAATTTTGTACCACACACTAATATGCAATGCTTCAGAAAAACAGAAATGCTTTTCAAAACAAGAATGACTTTATTAAATGTTGTGCCTCAAAACTAACTGTGAAATACTTGCATATTTTTCTTCTGTATTCTAAGACCAGAAGTTATATTTGCCTTGCTGTCTTGACCTATATAAACTTTAAAGCTACCACAACTTGATTTACAGAGAAGATGTATCTGAATTTCAGCTAAAATTCAGTTTGACAAAGTGCATCAGCTCTTTTTCCTTTTAAATGTTTGCATAGGTGAAATAACCCATTCAAGGATGCCTGCGAAGTCTCTCTTGCTGACATGGAAAAAAAAACTTTCAGTAGTCCTATGAGAAAAAAATGATCTTATATGGCAGGATTGGCTGCAATGATCTTGCTAATATGCGAAACATAATCATGAGTAAGAAATAGTCTTTAACCATCTTCTGTTTTACATCTATCAAGTGATATTTTCATTGTTAGTGATCTTTGCTCAGACCAGTCTCTCATCTATAGCTTCTTTCAGTAACTGCATTTCAAAGTCTGTGTCAGTACACCTTTGAAATTAATTGACATTGTCATTCTTTATAGATAAACATGATATTCCCAGTGAATGTGTAGTTCTTTCTAAAATGGTATGTTTTGTGCAATAGAAGGATGTAGCCATGAATGAGACTTGGATGAGCCAGATTATATTAGTGGCCCAGACAGCAGAGGAGCCGATGACAGAGGATAGTGGAAAGGAGGATTCACTGCCTGCTTCCCTCCTTTAGATGATAGGATGTGAAAGTTTTTAGTCTTTTGTGGAAAATGAAGTAATTGCTAGGGGAAGTAGCTGAGAATTAGCTGGATAATTGATTGATTGGCACATCATTATTTAATGGAGGCAGCATCCTCAAGTTGCTAGTATAGACCTACTTACATCAACTGTGTGATCACACTGAGGGAAATTTAAGAATAATTTAAAAGCTTCTGTCAGTGTTCATGATACTGTGATAAGAAAGATATCAACCTCCATTGCCCACCTCATTACCGCTAACTATCTCTTTGTTCACCAGATCCCCACAAAACAAATAGGTTGTACTTAACAGAAAGAACACGTTTAGCTAACGAACACTGACTAGAAGGAAATGGTTCATTTGGTGCCCCCCCACCGAAAAACAAATCTAAAACTCTCCATCTACAGATTGGTGATGATGCTCTCTTCATTCCCTGATTTGTACTTTTCTTTCAGATTATATTTTTGTATATTAAGTAGCATTATTTGCAATTTCAGAGGAGCCTTTTATTAAGACAGAATATGCTTTGCAAAGTTTTGTGGTTTGTTTCTGTCTGAACTTCAGTGCAGACATATTCACGGAATTTATCACATCCCTAGAAAACTGGTAGGTTTCTGTCAGCATGAATTTGTTTCCTGTTGAAACCATGAAAACTACATTTTCTGTCCTCAGACACATGAAATTAAAAGACAGAATTTATTTTCAGGATATGCTATATCTGAAGTTATGGTGTTACTCATTATTTTGCTTGCTCCAAGTCAGTGTTAGTCAAGATAAGATGTAGGGGGACTGGAGAGGTACATCATTCATGTTGCTCAAAAGCTCTTTAATGGCATTGCATTAGGATATGAGAATTTAGTATCATTGTTTCAATTTCATATTTTTTTAAATCTTTAATCTTTTAAGCATTTTTTTCTTTTTTTGGTGGCACAGTGATGCAGCAGTTAGCATTGTTGCCTCACAGCAACAGGTTCTCCATTTCAGTACTTGGCTGGGTGCCTTCTGTGTGGAGTCTGCATGCCCTCCCTGCATTTGCTTGGGTTTCTAGGTGCTCTGGTTTCATCCCACAGTCCAAAGACATGTGTCTGGAGCGTTTCTCCCCAGGTCTCCACTGAAAATGGGCTGTCTCAAATTTGGACTTTCCCAGTAAACAAATATTAAATAAATAAATAAAAATAAAAAATTAAGTATTTTTTATAAATGCAGTACTCAAAAAGCATAACTCATGGACTTTCGATAGGGAAATCCCTCCTTTACATCAGTAAATAGTTTTGATAAATAAGCAGCATGTCAGTTCTTATGACAAATCACAAGTCCAAGACCTTACTGACACCTAATTGCAAAACCTCTTGATTATTCACAGTAAAGTATTTTAATAGTATCTGTTTTCATGAGCATTACAAAACTTTCTTATTTGCATCCTGATTTCCAAGGATACATTTGCCTTTATAGGTTTTATAGAAACATTGCTAGCTCAGACATATTAGGTACAAACAATATAAAATACTTTACAATTCCTGAAAAGGTCCATTGTGACAGATTTTCTATTGGTTTTGGCATTTGCACAAGTGCTCTGATTTTCTGCATCAGGCTTCATCTGATGTTGCAATATGATCCTGATATAGCCTACTTGATAATTTATGTTTGTTTTTATTTAACTTAACATTATGCTGCACTAAACTGTTTAAAACATATTATCATATTAGTATGTTTTTTTCTTGTATGAATCCACCTCTAATATGTCATAAATCATTTGCACCTTCCAGTCCCTCAATTCTGTGTGTGTTAAAGCTCTCTACCTTTGATGAACCTTTTGATGCTGATGAAATATTAAATGCTCCTCACTAATAGCATATTAATGCAGACCATATGAAGTTCTTTTTTCATCTACCCTGATTTGCATCCAAGGGTTAAAAAGAATTTAACAGTCTGCACTGCAGTCTTGATGTCCATCGTTCAACTTTAAGGTATGGGTGAAGTTCTTATTAATCATTTATTTGAATTTTGTAGATTAGTACAAACACAAGTCCTGTGGACTTTGCAAAGGAGACCTTGCTACTCATCTCTGAACTGCTTCTAATTGCTTTTTAAAGAAGTCAAAGCTGTTCACATGCCTACTCTTCAATCACTGTTCTATTCTACTCTTGAAAGCTCCATCTGTTTTCTTTCATGCCCTAATCACTAAGATAACTTTAAGTTTATTTTATGTGGTAGTCTCCATGAAAATGTCCTAATAAATTTAAACAAAGCATCATTGTTATGAAGACTATCATTGTCATGATTCTGCATGGTACGTGAAGTTTAAACATACTCTTTGCTTTCACACTGCGAATATATTTATTTTTTATAGATCCTCAAAAGGCAAGTAATGCAAGACTTAAGGAAGTAAACTTCTGTAAGAGTTATGCTTTAAAAAAAGGGTCTTATAGCTTCATAGGTAGCTAACTATGCATTCACTCCAGGAGACCATTAATGAGCTTAGCCCAAATTCTCAACTGCCCCTAAGCACTGCCTGGGTTAGTGTCTTATTCTAGGTGCCACGGTAGGCAGATTAAGGCTGAGTGAATCATACCCAGTGCCATGGGAGATAGCTTGTTATCTCATAGTCTTAATTCTGTGCATCAACTGCCAGACTTATAGGCATTACATTTTCAATAGCTTTTGCCTCAGTGGCTCAAGTTATTGGTCAGAATATGTTAATTTACTATAAGTTTTCTGTTGAATGCTTCCTAGCACCAATACTTAAGTATTACATTATGCACTACACCTGGCACAAATTCATGTTGTTTATTAATTATCTGTATTTTTACCCAGGGTCTAATTTGCATTCATTTCTTGGTGCTGCAGTGGTATGTGTTAATGAAATCTTTCACTTCAATAGCGTCAACAAATTCAAGATTTTCATATTTTTATTCAACAGCATGCATGCTCTTCTTTGAATATTTGTTTATACATTAACTCATCTTAGAACGTACCATTTTCTAATATAGATGTGCTTTATTTTGTCTCTGTTGTTAAATCCTTATTACATTGCTGTCCTTTTCAACTTAATCAAATTTGCAGAATGCCCTTATTTTATTGCTCAATTTTCACTTTTCAGTCAGTTCACATTTCATCTTACATACCTTCATTTCCTCACTTTATTGTTTTAGCTGTGTACTATCAATCACACTTGGTATCATACAACCATTACTTTGATACAGTTAGTTCTATTTTTAATAAGTCATCAGTTTAATAATTTATTTTACAATGCACTATCCTAGGGATTATGCAATATACCAAATTCATAGTCATTGCCACAGTTTTTCAACTCGACAACATGTAATCCAGTCTCCCTGTAGAATTGTGTGGCCTTGTAAAAAAGTGTATACATATATATATATATATATATATATATATATGTTAGGGGTGTGGTAAGTTTGGGTTGGGGTTTATGAAGTAGTTGGTTGGTTTTATGTTAGGTTAGGGGTTAAGTGAGTTGAGTTAGGGGTATGGAAATATTGGGAACAGTGCAACTGACACAAGTGAGGTTAGTAGTTAGTTAAGGAGTCAGGTAGTGTCTGCGATAGTATGTGACCTAGGACTAGGGGGTTAGGGTCAGGGTCAGTTAGTCAGTTGGTAGATATTAACAGTTGTATATATTAGCATTTTTTATGTTTTTGTGTTTTCAGGATTTCAGGATTTTTGCTTTTTTGAGTTTGGGCTTTCAAGGATTTTTTTGTTTTTTCAAGTTTTGAGTTTTTTCCTTTTTTTTTTTTTTTTTTTGATTTTCAGGCTTATGATGTTTGATGTTTCTGAATTCAGAACCATATATATATATATATATATATATATATATATATATATATATATATATATATATATATATATATATACATATATATATATATATATATATATATATATATATATATATATATATATATGTATGGGGTCTGTACAGATCCCCAAAGACAAAATAACCGAAACTAATTTTGGTTTGGCATACTTGCGCAAAAGTGCTTTTCATCGAAGAAGCACTTTCGCATAAGTATGCCTGTTTGCGAGACTGCACTATGGTGTAGATAAGGGAACATTCCCTTTTCCTCACTGTAGTGCAGTCTCGGAGTGAGAATATTAAAGTAGGGTGTGGGATGCAGGCAAAGCCCCTGCATAAACGTAGATTTCTTTCTTTTTTTTTTTAACATATATTAACAAAAGTGCTTTTTCGGTGAAAGCTCTTTCGTTAATATATGTTCGGTGATTATGGATTTGGGACTTTGCACATTCGTGCATAAGTTCTAGATCCATATATATATATATATATATATATATATATATATATATATATATATATATATATATATATATATATATATATATATATATATATATATATATAAAATATGGGAAGATCTCCATAGGCTCACAATAATTCCTGAATTTGTGCTGTTACTGATATGCTGACTTTCTGATCTAAAATAATTAAATAACTTTTATTAATTATTTCAAGAGTCATGCAGACGTGAGGAACATAATATTTCAAGCTTTGTGGCCAATGCACTCACAAGTTGATTGGAGCCTGTTAGAATACATGATTAAAGCAGAGATCTTTTTTGGGTAAACGTGACTATATGACAGTACATTACACCACTCTGGAAAACAGCAAGGATGGAAATTAGGATAGTGGTTGTGATGTTATGTAGGTATTATTTTCAGAAGAGGAAGTATAATTGGATGGAAATGATGGTATGCCAAGAGTGAAACATAAATGTCATCTTATCTATGAAATGTACAGTTAAAGAATTAGTAGTGAGTAAGAATAGAACAACGAGGCTTGTGAGGAGTAACAAGAGGATCAGATAATTCTTAAAGGGGGCCTCAAGGTACCTGCACAAAATGATGAAAAAAAAAAACTGAAATTAATAGAAGGCAGACATGGCCAGGTAAGACAGGTCTCCTGAGAAATCAGTGATGTCAATGCAGAACTGAAAAAGGAACTGGTAGATGCAATCAAGGATGAGAGAAAAAATAGGTACAATAGAGAATGAAATAAATGAGCAGAGGGTTAACTTACAAGAAATGAAATAGACATATAGATTTTATTTTATTTATTTATTTATTATTTATTTTACATTTGTTAACCGGGATGGTCCGACTGGATACATGTCCTATTTCAGAGGAGGCCCGGGGAGAAAAGCTCCAGATTTTGATGGCAGATAGGGACAATTTGACCTTCCCTGCTTGTTTAATCGAGCATCTTAAAAGATGCAAGGTTCGTTTTCTCTACCACTGCTTATTCTTCTTACCTTCTCCCCACATGTACTCTAGTTAATCATCACCAACTCTATTTAATGATAATTGTGTTTCCTAATAACTCCACTCTGCTATCTGAAGTCACATAATGAATCCCTTGTCTTTCACACAAGCCTATTTCATTTAGCCATTGCATCCTTTCCTTACCCAATACCAATCCTTTATCTGTATAGTTAACAGATAACAGGTCAGTCCATTCAGGATTAAGGTTAAGGTCTTCACCTCCCATACTCAAGGTACGATCCTGAACTCTGGCCAATGCACTTTTGGAGTTTGCATGATCTCCCTCTTTTTCTGTGGAGTTCTTCCCATCTCTGAAAAGCATGCTGAGTTTTCCATCTCAAACTCACCAATGAATGGAACTGTGGGCAGCAGCACAGACTCTACATAGTACCCTGTAGGAGGAGGAGTTGGTTAGACCAACTGCTCTGGGCATCTACTGTGGTGAACAGTATCCACAAGACGGGAGACTGCAGATTACAGACTGTGCACTGTGGCAGGAATAGCCACTTGACGGTGTAAAAATATGGCTCCAGGTGATTCAGTCATATTGACTAATGTTTTCAAAGGGGCATGGGTAATTGCCAGTGAAAACTGGGTTGAGGACCCGGCCTACACCAGGGATCCATGCTAATGGTGGGAAGGGTGTAAATGCCTCTATTGGCCAGTGTGTGCCTATCATAAAGTCCAGCAGCCCTGGGTCAATCTACTGGCTGGCCAATGTCTAGTTTCCACACTTGGGTTACACAGAATAGCTCTGTTGAGCAAAAGCTAGACGTAAAACCAATCAACCTGCTACACATGAACTGTGAATTGCAACCCTCAGTGATGTTGGAAGTAGATGACCTGATGGTAAGGAAGAGGCTGGGCATCCTATGTATCCAACAGACAAGGTGGAAGGGCAGTGCAGCAAAGCCACTTGGCTTGGGACCCAGAGTCTACTACTCAGATAGAGGACAGAATAGAAATTGTGTGGGAATTGTAGTGAGAGATAAACTTCAGAAGGCAGTGAGGAATGTCATCAAAATCAGTGGCAGACTCATGACAATTAGACTTCAGTCTAATTGTAGGGCATTATTCATAACCTCAGCCTATGCCCCATAGTATGGTTGTGATAGTGATTAAAAGAGCACATTCAGACAACAGTTGCTGGACCTACTAGATAAAGCAGGACAGCATGAATTGGTGCTGATAACGGGGGAGTTGAATATACATATCGGGACAGGCAGAACACGATATGAAGACTGCCTGGGTCCACATAGATGGTGAGACAGTAATAAAGAAGGAGAGGCCATTCTAGACTTCTGTCTGGCAAATGACTTCAAGGTGGCCAACATATGGTTCAGCAAGAGTGACCACCACAAGATCACACATAAGACTGGCCAACATGCAACTCTGGTAGATTTTCTCCTACTAAGGAAAGGGCACTGGGGTAGTATCAGTGACTGCAAAGTCATACCCAGTGACACTGTTGGCACACAGCATAAAACACTAGTTGCCACAATACCTGAAAGCTGTGGTCAGAGTATACTTTAAAGTTAACAGTAACCAGGCTGAAGACCTGGAAGTTGAGTGGAGACAAGGCACAGCAGTTCAGGGAATTACTCAGAGCTCTACCACCCTAAGAAGAAGAGAACATTTGTGGAGTTGGAGAAGAATGGCAGCACTTCAAAACAGCATGTATGATGACTACACATTTCCCACACCATTTCTACTGGATATGTAGCCAAGCTGGGTATGGAAATAAGGCATATAATGAAAACTGATGGTGAAATACAGAAGTCCATGACGTCATCAAAAAAAAGGAGAAGTGGAGGAAAAAGTGGGAGATAGAAAAGACGGACCAGGATAGGAAGGAATACTGGTTGGTTAAGAAAGGAGTTGCATTGCAAAGAACAAGATGTCAGGGTCACACTACTAGCTACTGGAAAGTAATTCAATAGATGGTACAAAACAACTGTATTAGGTTGCAAGGCAATGAAAGATAAAGAAGACAATTTATAGGTTATTAGGTTGGTACTAGGCTATCGGCCCTAGGGCTTATACAAGTCTAGCCATAACAATTCCCTGGCTATTTCTTCCCACAGTATTTACTTGCGTGGGCCTCTCTCTAGCAGGGCAACTGACGTGATCTTCGGGGTGAATTTTCTATCTCCCATCCAATCATCAAGGTTGCTTTTGAAGAGGGCCAATGAGGCACTCTGCTTGACATGTATGGGCAGTCTATTCCAGAGTCTGGGGAGTCTCTGGGTCAGGAACCTATCCCTCCAGCATGTTTTGTTCATTGTGATGACAAGGTTTAGATCCCTGGAGCATGTGTCTCTCAGGGATTGGGATTTCTTTAAGTGTAGCATGTCCAACAGCTCTGGATTTGACATGGCCTTGTATGTTAAGCAGAGATTGCCTCTGAGTAGACAATATGCAACAGAGTATAGGTGGATTTTTTTAGACGGTCAGCATAGGACATCTGCTTTAGGCCTGTGATTCTTTTAGTGAGGTATTTCTGTGGCCTTTCTTGTTTTGCAGATGTCTTCAGAGGTACATACCAAACGGGTTGTTGTATTCTATAATGGGTCTAATGAGGGATGAGTACAGTGGGACAATGACAAACTTTTATCTGGATAAAAAGCCCTTAGTGATAAGGTGTGCCACACAGAAGGATTTCCTGACTCTTGTGGCGATGTAGTTATCGAAGGTGAAACCACTGTCCACCTGTGTCCCTAAGTCTCTTATCACACTTTTGGTGTTTAGTGTACTGCCACATATGTGGTAATTCATGGGTACATGTATTTCCCAAAGGGGATATCTATACATTTCTTGGCATTGGACTTGAGCCCATGGCTCTGGCAGCAAGCATCTGTTTCTGTAAGGCCCTTTTTCAGAATATCCACATCATTTGGGGATTCAATAATGGCTCCCAGTTTGCAGTCATCTGTGACCTTTGTTAGCCAGAGTCCCTTAGTGTTGGCCTGTACTTCAGAGAAGTAGATGCCAAACAAGAGCGGTCCCAGGACTGAACCCTGAGGTACTCCACTTGTCACTTGTCTGGATCTGGATTTGGAGTCGGCTACTTTTACAGTGTGAGTTCTGTCAATAAGCCAGATGGCAACCCATCGAGTGACGTAGGGATTAATGCCCAGCATAGTAAGATTATCTATGATTCCAGAGTGGGGGATGGTGTTGATGGCCTTGGCGAGGTCCAGATAGGCTGTGTTGGCCACCTTACCCTTGTCCACGGCTCTGGAGACTGATTCAAAGAAGTCATTCAGGTTCAGGAGACAAGATCGTCCCTTCACGAGCCCAAACTGCATGGTGTCCAGTGTTTGAAGGTTGCCCATGTCTTTGTTTATAAGTTCCAAGATAATACGTTCCATGGCCTTGCCGATCAGGCTTGTCAGACTGATGGGGCAGTAGTTCCCTGATCTAAGGTGGATCCCCCCTTCTGGAGTGGGATAACTGTAAGTTGTGCACCTCTTAGTGGGCATGAAGGCTGAGGTGAGGCTATGATTAAGCATGACACTTAGGTGAAGTGCCAGTTCATTTTGTAGTTCATGTAGTACACAGCCAGGGATGTCATCTGGTCCCATGGATGCTCTATTCTTAGCTTTGGAGAGTGCACTTTTTACCTGTGTAGCCATTATTACCGGAATTTGGCAATCTTTTGATATTGAGATGGCCCCTTTAGGGGGTGAGAGTGGGGTGAAATTTGCACTAAAGCGATCTGCCAGTATATTGGCATTATCCTTGGCATCAGTATATTTAATGCCATTCTGTTGTAGCTCAGAGCAGATCTGAGCATTGCCATTTAGATTCTTGACATAGCTATAGAATGCCTTGTGGTTGTCTTTGGAATTTTTGGCAATTTTATTTTCATAACTAGCTTTGGAGGATTTTATGAGGTGATCTCAGCTTCTTACTGAGGCTGGTAAGGAAGTTTTTTGTATCCTGGGATTTTCCTCTTTTCTGCAACAGTTTCTTCCTTTTGTTGTAAAGTTTGTTTATGGCAAGGGACCACCAGACTGGCTTCCTTTTTTTGGTGGAGAGCATCTTGGTTCTATTGAGGATGGCACAATTCATGCACGAATGGATGTGCTTGTACAGTGCCTTAGTTTAGGATTTGACACACTCCATAAGTGATGTTAGCAACAACCTGCTCACTAGTCCACAGGATATCAAAAGCAGATGGACAGAGTGCTTCTAGCAGTGTCTGAATGAAGAAATCCCCACAGAAGCTATACTGCCCCCCTACAATGAGAGAAGAGGCGGATCTCAACATAGAGGAAAGAGCAGCACTAAGGAAAATTAAGTCAGGGAAAGCAGCAGGCTCAGTTGAGGTCACAGCAGATATTATAAAGATGCTGGGTGAGATAGAGGAGAAATGCCTCCTGAAGGTACTCATAGCAGTGTGGAAAGGAAAGCATATCCCAGATGACCAGCAAATAAGCATATTAATGCTAATGTTCAAAAACAAAATGAAAAATCCAAACTATGGGCAGTACAGAGGTATCAAACTCCTGTCACATTGCATTAAAGTTCTGGAGAGGGTCACTAGTAAATGAATATGCATAGCAGCAGAAAGTAAGATGGAAGATGAGCAGTTCAGATTCAGATTAGGATGCAATACAACTGACCTGATGACTGCAGTGAGAAAAATAGTTGAAGTTAGAGATGAGGCATTCTTAGAATTGGAAAAAGCACACAAGTTCCCAAGAAAGCTAGTTTGAGCAGCCCTGCCGTAGTTTAAAGACCCAGATACATTGTTAAAATTAGTGCAAGCTATGTACAAGGACTCTCTGCCTCAAATGCAAACACTCTTTGGTCTTTCAGATGGGATACCAGTGGGACTGGGTGTGCATCAGAGTTCACCACTGAGCCCACTGTTGTTCGTACTGGTGATGGACTATATTAGCAAACAGGTCAGAGGGGAGAGATCAACAGTTTCTGTATGCAGATGATCTGTCAAATGGGGCAACTACCTATTCCCCCCACTCCCTGTCACATGTGGTGTCCCACAAGGTTCAATCCTTGCCCCCCTTCTCTTCAACATATTTACAAATAATCTCCACCTAGCTACCACTAAAGCCAACATTGTCCAGTATGAGGATGACACTACCCTAATCTGCTCAGCAACAAACATCCAATTACTTCAAAGTAAAGCCCAAGAATCCTTCACTGAGGTAGAGAACTGGCTAAACAACCACCAACTAATACTAAACCCCAAAAAACACAGCTAATACTATTCCACCCAACCAAACACTGCAACGCCACCTTCACCGTCATGTCTACCAATGGCACCCTCATCACTCCAGTAACTGAGGCTAATCTCTTAGGCTTTACTATTGATCACCAACTTAAATACAACAAGCACATATCCCAAACTATCTCTAAAGTCCATAAAAAACTAGGTTGCCTATATTGTTGCAAACTATTCCTAACCCCTGAGACTAGAACAACAATAGCCAGAACTCATCTCTTATCAACACTACTTTACGCCTCTCCAGTTCTCACCAATATTAACAAAACCAACCTGAACAAACTCTCTACATGCTACAATAAAATAGCTAGGCTCACTGCCAATAATAGATCACATTCCCACCATTGCCTGTCCCTAACTAAACTGCACTGGTTAGAATTTACAAACCTCCTATGCTACCACCAACTGATCATAGCCCATCAAATTCTCTTCCATCCAGGGAAGTGCCCTGTCCTTGCTGACACGCTAAACTTTCACAACCCTAAAAGGGAGCTACGTTCATGTATCAAAAACCTGATTGAAGTTAATCCATGCAATAACAGTTCTGGGGAGGCCTTATTCTCCCATAGTATTATCAAAGCATGGAACACCTTCCCACCTGAACTCAGGCTACAAAGTCACACAGGCACCTTTAAAGGCCTTCTTAAATTGCACCTCAATACAAAACTGCAAAGGCCCCCCTCAAAGACCCACTTTTCCATATGTAAGTGACCAGTTGAAGCCTTTAATGCATACACTATACTCTAACCTGAAATGTACTTTTTGTATATATTGTAAATACTGGTACTATTCCTGAGTATCTTATTGTTCTACATCATTGTTTTTTTGTACTTCATTGTTTCTCTTATCTTGTATGCCAGTTTTATTGTTATCTAAAGCATGTATGTACACTATTATTTCTTTGGAGCTTTTCTCCCCAGGACTCCACTGAAAAAGGACACATGATGTCCAGTTGGACTTATCCTGGTAAAATAAATGTTAAATAAATAAAATAAATAAATGTGGTATTACAAGCAGAATCTGAGCAAGAGCTTCAGCAAAGGATAGGGGAAAAGAATACAAAATTGAAGGCACGTAGGATGAAACTGAGTAGAGATAAGACAATTGCAATGGCAGCAAATGGGGAGATCAGAAGAAGCTGATAAGATAAAACAGAAAACAGTGGAAGAGGTTAATAGCTTCAAATATTTGTGAGGGTTGTTGAAGAGAAGGTAAGTCTGAATGAGGAGATCAAAGCTAGAATCAGATGGGATGCAGCCAAATGGCATTTCAGGTGTAGTGTATGACAGAAGAATGCCAAAGAAGCTGAAAAGTAAGGTGTACAAAACAGTGGTGCAAACAGTAGTACTGCATGGTACAAAACCTGGGTAGTAAAGGCAGAACAGTTGCGCAAGCTAGAGCTGATAACAATGGAGTGCCTGAGATGGGGGTGGCAGGATGCAGAATGTGGGACAGATGAAGAAATGAGGACATAAGAGCAGAATCCAAAGTAGCTCCAGGTGCAGAAAAGGTCAAAGAGAACACATTATGGTGGTTTGGGCACATGTGCAGAAAAGCAGAAGACAATCTGGTGAAGATGATTTGGGACAGAAAGGAAGAAGGCAAAGGAAAATGAGGCCATCCAGCAAAGAGGTGGATGGGTTGTGTTTGAGAATACATGAGACAGTCAGTATAAATGTTGAAGGCTGCAGGAGAGTGGCATTTAATAGAGAGAGATGGTGAAAGTTGACACAACACCCCTGACCCCATTTAGAAAAGAGGGGTGAAGGTGATGATTCCATCCTAAACCTAATTTATTTTTTTTCACCTTCTGTATTCTGTTCTATCTTCTACACTACTTATTGTATTAGATGATTATGCTGAGTATATATATATATCTTATGATAAATATGACCTTTACTTGCTACAGGAATCCATAACCTTACTAAGGTATGTTTTCAAATACCATGCAATTAATGGACACATGAAGATACAAATTGCATACATTGAATTATTATTGTATGACATTATATGCATAGGCTTAATGTATGCACCAAATTGTTCCTATGTAATGTTATTACACTCAATTGTCTATAGTGCTCCTGTGGTCTCCAGTAACATAATCTCTGTAAATCTGAAAACTACTGTTAACAAATTAAATATACTTGACCATAATAAAGGAATTGCTCTTATTCAGCAAGGACTTCTGATGTCCCATTTATCTACCATCAACACCTTTCTACTGCCAATTTTCACTATGCCTCATACTTTTGTTAACTATCAATCCTTTGAACCAGCTAACCGAGATACAAGTTATAGGAACATGACAGAGCTTGCAAATAACGGCATCAATAGAACACATTACTGTATGGGGCAGAAGTCCATTAACTAATAGGAGTTACTCATTATACTGGCCTACTCTCACCTCTGAATTGAATGTCCTGAAAAATGGCCCCACCAGCAGTTAAACTCATATACAACCATTTGATAGCTTTTTCACGAAAGCAATACCCAGTATTTACTAAAAATCCATTTGTGCACATGGATTTATAAAACAAATTGGAGATCCAGCCTAATAAATAAATCTGCCAACATTTAAAAAAAATCATTAAAAGTCTATATAACATCTGTTGATATACCAAATCTCAACACTAAGACCCCATTCCTATTCTATACTTGTGAGACCTGAGTATTTGTCTTGCATATGCATTTCCCTAATCTACTATGTACAGAATAATGTATATCAACATCACTGAAAACTGTTTTTATAAAACTGTAATATTTACTACTGAATTCCAGCCATTACTTCATTGTACAGCTAGTATTATATTTTAAGATAAGTAGATTTGTTAAAAATGTTGAACTCTTGGGTATGTGCAGTTAAAGTATACCAAATGATTTATAAAAAAAAGTATGCAATATTTTTTTACTTGTGTTAAAATGAATATATTAGACAGACACTCTTAAACTTTATACATATGTGTGAGTAGCTAAAACATCGACTTGTATATTAAAATGTAAAGCTTTTCTCCTCACCTCTTACATTTTAACATTTTAAGTTTTTTTTTTTATTATTGTTTTTTCTTTTTCTTTTCATTTAACTCAGAATATTAATTTCTGAAGAACTATTATAGTGGGGGCTATGACACCAACATTCAAGTACCTCAAGGAAATGTACTCAGTACAAAAGGTATACTCCTTCAAATGAGCAAGATAGTTGAGATAAAAAAACTATGATTAAATGAGGTAGAAAGTTGAAGATATATGGAAACACAACACTTATTTATTTTACAGTATTTAACAAAAGTCTGGGCAATGACCATTTTCAGTAAGGGGCCAAGGAAAAAAGCTCCAGGATATACACATTTATACAAATATTCAGAGATGAATGAATATACTAAGCTGAATATGACATTCCATTTTTTGCCCCCCTTTATACTGCCTGTATCCTATGCCCTCTTCAAAATTATGTGTATGGAATTTAATCCACATATAGCCTTTCCAACTGCCCTATTATGTGTAACTTTGCCTCATCTTGTTTCATATGGAGCTGTCAACATGACTGATATGCTTGACTTGTAACGGAAGTCCAAGCATAATATATATGATAAAACTAGTGGAAATAAATACAACCATGATATTTTAGGAAGTAACAAACAAAATGTTATAATCTAAATGAAAGTAAAAAGATTGCACATTGATTAACAATGCAGTTGCAGGTGAAATGGTAGCTGATTTAATGGCGTCTATATCATGTAGTCGAAAGACTAAAATGTCTAACGACAATATGATCGTAAATGCCATACATCTAAACATCTAAACTCTACCCCCCCCGCTAATTATATATACCAACTCCGAGATCGCACTACAGTGAGGAAAGGGCAAATTTCCTGATCCTCACTGTACCACGATCCTGCAACAACACTCTCGATGTACGGCATTCATGATATTGCCCTTTGACATTTTCAAAATTCGATAACGTGAAGTAGACCTGATTAAATGTTTATAGTTAGCTTTAAATCTACAAGATACAGGAGGAGGGATACTATACTGAAAATAGACACTTTTTTGAGCTGTGCCTTTAGCCCACATTTTGTGTGTAAATTTTGAGCAGCTGTGATCACTTAACTTATTTTAAGGCAATCAACTATCGTTGGGAACATTTTTCCCAGAATGCCTTGCTGGCTAAAAGGGTTTCTGCTTAAATCGGTGACTTGTTCTTTCAGTATAGACAAAGTAAAAGTTATTGTGTTCTGAAACATACACTATATTGGTAATCCATATTTGGTTAGGAGGACTATCTTCTGTAACATGGAGTCTAATTCCAAAAAACACTCTGGCCGCATTCCTGACTGGGAACCAAGCTATTCAGAGAGTTTACATTAGTCAATGAAGCAATTCAGAGAACTTACTCAGAATTCACTCTACTGGTTGTCTATTTTTGTTTGTTTCTTTTTATAATTTTTATTAACACCTTTATTGAATTATTGCATGTACACAGGCAAACTTACATTTATACATAAATAACCAAACCGTATTAACAAATTCACATTTAGAAATATTATACATCAAATATATTTTTATATTTTCTATAATCTAATCAATATTACATAAATGATTAAATTCCTCCCTTTTCTTAAACTTCATTTCTGCTATAAAACACTTTCTGGATGTATTGTTCCCACAGTTACCATGTCTTTTGATGTAATTTACTCCTACCCCTTTCCAAAAAAACTACTTTCTGTTCTCTTGTCTCTGTTATAATTTTCACCATTTCATGTATAGTTGGTTTATTTATTTTACATTTGTTTACCAGGAATGTCCAACTTTGCCAGCAGCCCATTTTCAGCAGAGTCCCCAGGAGAAAAGCTTCATATACAAGCAGAAGAAGAAAACAATAATACACACAAATAGAGAAGGTTGTTGTACTAACACAGTAATCAGTTAGACAGTTTAAATAAGAAAAAATACAATAAGATGTGGTACCACACAATGGCAATGTAGTGAGATAGAATACGATAAAAAAATTAAGTATTTTGCAAATTTGAAAGAGCTTAAATAACACATGGCCAGGGTCCTTTCTCAAAGGGTCTTAGAAGTTATCTTAGTTTATTTTGTATATGTAGAGTCAGTCCTTTTTAGTTAGCTGTATATATCATATTTAGTCATGTCCAAAGCAGAACTTTAGGCAACATCCTGAGAATCTGAATTTCTTATTTGATAGGATCCTATCGGTAAATATACAAAAAGACAGGAAAAAGTAGAAAAAAAAAAAGAGGAGAGGATACTGCGATCATGTTAGATAGGAAAAAAAAATCTTGGGTGGTTTTAAACTTTGTAGGCGAAAGGTGATCTGAGCATGCCGGAGGTCTGGGGTGAGATAAGTTGTGTGGTCTTCCAGGGGAAGTGCAGAAGCATAGCCAGCTGTTGTTGAGGTAGTCTCTGAGGAGTGTTTTAAATTTTTGAGTGATAGTGGTGTTTAAAATATTTTGTGGGATGGAGTTCCGGATTTTAGATATTTTGTTTGAGTACTGAGATTCATCAAAGGTGTTTAGATTTTGATTTCCATTTTCTAGTAATTGCTTTTTTGGCAGCCACCAGAATTAAATTTAATAAGGCCTTTCTACTTCTAGATAATTCAGATCCTGAGTCCCAGCTCAAAAAAAAAAAAATTCCTTAGTTACACACATTTGCTCACCCAGCATTCCTGACTCTGTTTGGTTAACTTACAAAACTGGATATTGGTGAAATGGGCCAGTAGGCAGGCTAATAGGCAAAGGCTCTCTGTCAGACATACCAATATCCCATTACTTAGCTATCTCTCTCCAATTGCCATAAAAAGCTGTTCAAACATGTTTGTGTTGAATATCGCTTTTTTAACTTTAGAATGATCACAGAGATCTGTAATTAATTTAAAACTTTTTTAAAATTTTACAGAAAAAAAAATCCCATTTGCCTAATAAAACAAAAAAATAAAGTGTTGTATTAAAAACAGTCTTAGTACGAGCAACAGTGAGCTAATATGTATTGTAAATGCATTTGGCAAGCCACGAAACTATAAAAACATTCTGGGATTGTTAGTCAACTAGCGCCCTATGTGAAGAGTGGAGGGATTTAAAAGACTCAGTGTAACAGCCTGATACAGATCACTGGACATAACTGTCCCTTTTCTACTGCAGCCCAGTACCATATACTATAGTAAGCATCTCATAAATAACGCAAAGCCTATTCATCTTTACTGAGCACCAGACAATCCCTGTTGTAGGCAAACAATGCAATTCACTACCACATGCTTGCATAAACAAGCTATATTAATAATGTATTCATAGTCAAAATTCTAGCATTAATCTTCTAGACTTTACACTGTCCAGTTTGTTTACAACCAAATAATAAACACGCTTAGTCAATAAAACAAGGAAACCATGGATCATAGCCAAAAAACACAAGTAATTTTCTCCATAATGACTCTGAAGAAGGAAAGTATTTTTAGAGCCCTCCCCCGCAGACACATATGAGTGACATATCAATTACAGTCCCTGGTATGACGTTGTACGTCTTAGAAGTTTACTTGACATCAAATGAATGAACAGATAATGACCTAGAAATAAATTTGAACTCACTGCTGTGAAAACCATACAGTGCAACTCAATGTACCCCCATGCCCTCCCAGCTGAAGAATCTGAGAAAGACCCAAAATCAAGAATATATTTTAAATACAATTCTTGTCTACATAGAAAGCTGATAGTATAACACATTTTGCAGCCACCTGTATGGTGATAGGCCACGTCTATCTGCATGTGATCATGTGAAAAAATACATTTACAACATAAACATACACATACATAGATAAAGGCTTAGAAATGTATCTCTTCTTGCTGCTGCCACAATATGGTGTACCTCATCACAGCTCCCCAGTTTCTCACCTCAAGAGTCAGAGGAAAAGACTAAAAATCAGAAACAAATTCGACATGTTTCTCAATACATGCTAGAATAACCAGATTTGCATTACCTAGCATTTTTTGAAGGATACAAAGCAAAAATCTCACATTCCTGTCATTATTTAGTGACTGCAATCCATAACAGTTTACTAAAAGGCCACAAATTTTACTTGAAAGAAGTTGATGTATTTTGGTCTAAGAATTCTGAACAAAATCAAAACTGAGGGACAAAAGTTCAAAAAGGTAAAAATTTAAAATTGATATTTTAGTTTATCCATTTGTTTATCAGGAAAATCCACTGGGCAAATTGACCCTTTTTAGGTGAAACGAAGATGCGCTGTTTGGTTACGTGACTTGTTCAAAGTCATGCAAGAGGCAATGGAGGTAGAAGGAATAAAACCATGTACAGGAAGCACTTTACCACAAAAATCGTTACAATCTCAAATTTAAATATTTTGTTTTGCAGCATTTGTTTTTGATGTACATTACGTTTAAAGGTTCTTGATTTATAAAAACAAAATTAACAGTTTCCTTTTAAACATTAATATTCTTTATAGGTTCATGTGTAAGTGCTAGATTTGCTGCCTTTCTGGGCCATTTAAAGCTTATCCAGTTTCACTTTTTTTGTGCACAAAATAGTCTATCACATTTGGTTATAGATTGGTCTTACCAATCCCATGATTGATAATTACATATTACCCCTAATGAGCATAACTAGGATCATACCATAGATAATTTGAGGTGTCCCATGCATCGAATAAAGCAGTTAGGAGATGCCTACTGTACAGGGGTGTGGCTAAATTGTGCTTTGTGCTATTAAAGATACATGTATGTCTTACAACGGAGTAACCTATAACAAGAATGTTTGGTTGGGTCGATGCCTGCCTTACGTGCTCAACATCTGTGATTTTGGGACTCCTTGTGCTATGTGAGGAAGTAAGCTTAATATGTAAGTGTGTTTTGTGCCTTTGTTGTGTTTCGGTGGCCTTTGAAGTTTAGGCAAATTTAATGTATAGAAACTCAATATATTATGGATTATGTGTATTGTGATATGATGCTTTATATGCATATGTGTACATATTTGTAAGTGACATACAGTTTTTGATATGTGCACTTGTTTTAGTCCTAAGTATACGTCTATGGACATGAATGTCCTATGACTATACTCTGAAGCCAGTTGACTCGCAAGGTTTTTCTATAATTAGTGACTAGGGATGTTGTAACTAAAAGAAATACTCAGATTAATGGATGCTTTCTCATATTTACATGATTACTGAAACTTTTACTATGACAATTATTCTTAGATTCATAGGTAAGAACTAGGCTAGCTGCCCTTGTGGACCATTTTAAGTCTTGCCAATTTCCCTCAAAGGTGAAAATCAAACCATGTATTTTGTGTCTGTGAGGTAAACATTGTAACCACTATGCTAACTCTCAACACTATAATAGTTACAGTGAATTTCAGAGGACTTTAACTTTTTATGTCATGCTCTTCAACAGAGTCTGCTGTACAAAATGTGCTTTAATTTCCGAATAGTATTTGAATTTAGCTTTTTTCTATGCAGCATGCTTTTATTACCCACTATCGTGTGCATACAATTGTTCAAATGGAGAA
This sequence comes from Protopterus annectens, assembly GCF_019279795.1. Lineage (NCBI taxonomy): Eukaryota > Metazoa > Chordata > Ceratodontiformes > Protopteridae > Protopterus > Protopterus annectens. The sequence goes on along the minus strand of NC_056739.1, from coordinate 934,522,613 downwards.
AAGTTTAAACACTAATGAGCAGAATATGTGTTGATGTCAAGGGATAGAATGAGATGTAGTTATGCATTCCGTCATAAGTATATGTATGAATTCCTTTCCTGGAATTCATTTTGCACTTGCTACTCCTAAAACTTTTCCATGCGTGGTTACGGTCCTCAGCTGCAAATTACAGGCTTGGGAGCATCTTGAAATCTTACAGCTGATGAGCCTACAATGAGCACAGACCAGATACCACTGAGAATTGATTTTCTTATTTTATGTTTATTTCAGATAGGTTCATTGGTTCCAGAAACCCATTTTTAGCCGAGACCTTGTTATATAACAAAACTAAGATAAAAGATATATTACAAAACTATAATATTACAGACCTTATGATCCTAGTGTTCATAGTTTCATGTATAAATATATATAAATATATATATATATATATATATATATATATATATATATATATATATATATATATATCTTAGGCTAAAGACCACCAGGATCTTTAGAAGCCTAGCCGAAAGACCAACGTAATTGTGTCCCATGTAATATAGATGTGTGCTTGTAGAGGTATGTTAGTTAGGAGTTTGATAAAGGTTTAGTGGGGGATATATTATGGAATATTTACTGTCAGCTTCTGTCTGTCTGAGACATGAGGGCCAGACATGGGGTGAATTTTTGATTTTCCATCCAATAGTCAAGGTTACATTTGAATAGGGATAGAGATGGATTCTGCTTCGCATGCAATGGGTGCTTATTCCAGAGCATGGGGATAGTTTATACTTTGAGACAAATATTTGTTTCACCAGAATGTTTATTTATGTCACAAGCAAAGTTTAAATCCTTGACTCTAATATTTCTGGTGCTGCTCATTTTGTGGCTGGGTAAAAGGTCCATCAGAGCTGGATCTGAGGATGCTTTATATGCCATGCAAAAATGCCTCTCAGTACCATATAGGAGATTGAGTATAGAGTGAGGGCTTTAATGCAATCTGTGTAGGGCAATGTATTAATGCCCTGGACTCTCTTGCTGAAGAAACTCTGTGGGTATTTCAGCTGTTGCATATGCCTGGTCAGGTTCATGCCAAAGGGGGCATTGTATTATATAATGAGTCTTATAAGGGTAAACTAAAGTGGTACTAGAACTTCCTTGGACCTAGATGCCATACCCTTACTTAAAGGAAGATGGGTGATATAGCCAAGGAAGTAAGAAAATCATTTTATGTGTTTGTTAAAGGCCATATTACTTTCTATATATGTTCCTTGATACCAAAGTACTGGGTGTACAATTGATGGAGTAAACAACCTAGGAAGATGTCTTCCCAAAAGGTATTATACTGCACTTCTTGGCACTGAGTTTTCATTTATGACTTTGGCACCAGTCATTTGTCTATGTTAGTCCCTCTTGCAGGATGTTAGTGTCATGGGGTGAATCTGTGATAGCTTCTAATTTGCAGTCATCTAAGAACTTGGTGATCCAGAGGCCCTGACATTAGCCTTGACTTCTGAGAAGTAAATGCCAAACAAGATCAGGCCAAGCCCTGAAACCCGAGGTACTCCACTAATAACTAGTCTCTTGGTGGAGGTGGTGTCACCAACTCTGACTTCTTGGTTCCTGTGAGTCAGCTGGCATTCCAGCGAGTTATGTAGAGATTTATTCCCAGTTCATAGTGCTTGCCGACAATACCTAAGTGGATATTGTAGTGAATACCTTAGCCAGGTCTACATAGGTGCTATGCACCATTTTTCCCTCATTCATTGCCATAGTTACCATCTCAAAGAAGTCCATCAGTTTATGTAGGCATGACCTTCCTTTGGCAAATCCAAACTGGAATGGGTCCAATTCTCTAGGTTGCTAATGCCTTTGCTGATCATTTCTATGATTTGTTCCATGGCTTTACATATTAGACTAATCAGACTGATAGGCCTATAGTTTCTGGGGTTGGTTAATTAGTCCACCCTTGTGAAGAAGGATAACCTTTGCAGTCCTCCATTCCCATGGTACATAGCCTATTTTGAGGTTGCAGTTGAAAAGTGACTCCATTGGCCTTGGTAGATCATGTTTCAAACTATTTAGGAGGTAACCTGGGGATATTGTCTTTGCCCATAGCTGGCATCACCATGACCTCCTTCTTGTTAATAGTTTGGGAGCAGGATTGTGCTGGTGGGAATTTTATGGGAGTGGTGGTGGAGGAGAATGGGGCTTGAAGTTAGAACTGAATCTGTCAGCCAGCAGATTAGCTATGTCACTCTGCTCAGTGGTTTCATTTACTGCTGTGTATTACCTTTAAGGTTTTGGACATAGCCTAAAGACAACCACAAGGGCTACTAAATCTATCTTGACCTCGTAATTGGCTTTGTTGGATTTATGAGAATAAAAACTGAATGCCTCACTGCTAAAGGTTGGTCCGCCACAGGTAAGCAACAGAAAAAACAAAGCAGGACAACCACCACATCAGCAGCCAGAGTAGTGAATAGAAGTTTAATGATGAGCACTTTTGTGGAGTTACAGCTTCATCAGACCAAATAAAAAACATAAAAACACACAATATAAAGCACATTGAACATTTAGCAAATGCTAGTTTCAAGCAGATTACAGTCATAAGCAATACCAGCATTTAGCACATATAGTACTAACTTATTATAAAACACTTTACAAAAGATAACATTATTTTCAAAGTTATATATACATAACATTACATTCAGGTTTAAGACACATTGAGCAGCAGTTATACAATTGACCCTTCCTGAAATGGTGTAGTAGAAAAAAGTTAGAAGTAGTTGAAGGTAAGGCACCTAAGTAATAGAGAGGTCACTAGTCAGGGTTAATGCAAGGACATAATCAATGAGTTTTGAAGTATTTCTTGAGTTTGTTTATGAATTGAGTTGATGAGGGTTCTAGGGTCAAGTCAGCTGGGAGTCTGTTCCATGTTTTTCCAAAAGAGTTGGCAAACAGAGAGTCCCCAGCTGAGTAGTTGGATTTGAATATTTGAAATAGGAGTCTAGTGGATGATTGCAGTGGCCGGGTGCTGGTGTAGGGACTGATAACATTTTTTAGTGCAGGTGTATTTTCTCGTTGATAAAGGAATTTATGTGCCACTATTAGCTGGTTGAACTGCAGTAGGCTAGGCAGTTCAAGCCATTGTAGGCGATTTAGGTTGTGACATTGGTGTGTCCGGTAGGCTGTGCCAGTAGTAGATCTGGCAATATGGTTATAGCAGGATGATACCTTATTAAGATTTGTTTTGTTTAAGTTGGACAATAGAGATGAGGCGTAGTGATGAGTTGATAGTAGATGGGAATGGGCAATTGCAGTTCTAGCAAGTGGGGCAAGGAAAGGTTTGATTCTGTAAAGAGAGACAAGTTTTTTATTAATGGTTTTGATAGTTTGATTAATATGCTCATCAAACTTCAGTTTATTTTTTCCAAGTCTTTTATGTCTTTCTGGTTGAACACACCTGAAGTTATTTTTTATTATTTTTTTTTTCATGTCTTGTCTGTGAAGTATCTTGTTTACAGGAAACCAAAAATTGTTCATCCAAGGACAGGTTCATTTTGATATGTCCTCTACTAATGCAAATGTGCTCTCTTGGACATGTATGTACCTTGATGCATGCAGTTATGTTATAATATTGCATAGTATTCACTACATAGGTTAGTGACCTGCCAACTACGTTGGTGGTTTATATCACCTCTGAGAAACCTGCACTGGATAAGACTATCTAACCTGTGAAATAAGTACACAAACAAAATACAGTAGAGATGCAGAGCATGCAATTAACAAACTCATGCAATGTCCTACCTGACTACAGACTGTTTTCAATAATTAACTAATGGAATTCACCAGAGCATGTAGGCTTGGTATTCAGAACAAGGAATAATACTTCATTTTATGTGTCTCAGATCTTTGGGATTTTGCAGAAAAGAACCAGGAAAGTGGATTTATTCACATAGACTTAATTTCCATTCCTCTAGATACAACTTAAACATGGATAGCACAGTAAACCTTATCACAGGAGTGTCTGCAAGACTGGCCATGGTTTCCATCAGGTCTTAGCAAATCACTTTTGAGTTGCATGAACTGTGCTAAGTGCTAATACAGGATTTAGCCTAGATTTTAAAATCCTCAACCTTGACTCCTTGACATTTCTAAAACTGATCATGTGGCTGGGGAGATAGGTTAGTATATTACTCATTGGGAGGTAATTTGGGAGACGGCAAGGGCAGTGAAAGGCCAAACCTCATAGTGGGTACCAATATGGAGTATGATCAGCATAGGTCACTGCTCCAGCTAACATAGAAGCTCTGCCTAGGAAAGTTCTTTAAAAGAATTATTATCCACTTACTTAACACATCCATTAATAGGCTGAAGTAACATGTCAGTACAGTCCTTGTGAGGTTAACGGGTTAGGACTAGACTTTTTTGGATTAAAGGTTCTCTTGGATGTTCTGTTATAGAGCAAGTTTCTGGGTGGGGGTGGGAGAATGATTATTGTCTGTTTGCCAGATACAGGTTGCACAAACTCCTTGATATGCTGGGCATATGTGATTTCATACTTTGTGTTTTGATTTTTTTTTTTTTTTACAGATCCGTGTGTTCGACATTTTGGGTTTTCGGGGATTGTTGGTTGATTATATAGCATTCGCAATTCAGTGCGTTTGCTTATATAATATAGACCCGAAAAATTCATAGCCTTAATAAACTTGATTGATTAGAAGGTAAGCAAAACTCCTAGATGACATTAGCATTCTTTATATGATTCTTTAAACACTTAAAATCCCCTGCAGCACACCCCATTGAATTAAAATGATAAACATGCCAACTTCAACCTACTGTATGATGTAATATCAGCTGCAGCTTCCTGTACCCTAATGCATCAAAAAGCTACTGTAATGAATTCTACACCCATTTAGAAAAATTCATAGAACTAGCAGTCTTTATCGGAGCAGAGTATTTTATTATTTCAAATTTAATTGGGGTAGAGCACTGATCCTACTTGACCTATTTTAGTCTCAGCCCAGGGTAACCTCAATAGATACATGACATATGCAGAATGAAAGACAGCATGCAGCATACACATATATTACACACAACGTGAATATCAGAGTTGGCTTGAGGATATGATGGCAATATATAGATTATATACAGAGTGACTGGCAAAGCTTATGTATACATGCATTATATACAGAATGGCTATCGGAGATGGCATGCTAAAACAATTACGTTGAAAAGTAGAGTCATATTAAAGTATCTAGAGGGAAGAAGGGTAGGAAAAGATTAAGTTATATGACCATAAGTATCGTGGGAATTTCAAAAATGACCACATTGGTGGTCCACTGCCATACATATATTATATTCTCAGCATCTTGGTTTTGGTTATAGCACTTGTGCTTCAGGCCAGTTACTTTACAAAACCCTCTCTCCATAAGTCTACCCTAGTATTCAGAACACTATGTCTGGACAATTCCCATCAGTTTCTCCTGCCAGCCTGGTCAACATGGGCACACTGAGATGGTGCAGCAACTTCTTCATGTTTACTGAGAGTCCTCTTCTCCTAGCACATGATTCTAATACTTGTGAGAAATGCATCTACATCAGTAACCTAGAGTCCATGCTCTTTGACTCCACAGACAGTACTCCTGACAAAGAGGAGATTGCCGGCACAAACAGTACACTACTTACATCACATAGCCAAGTACAACAGACACCCACCTTTGCAGAAGTCCTCAATAAAAACTTACCTAAACAGTAGAGACCTCCAAAACACACTCACAAACATTCCACACATAACAGACAACACACCAGTGTCTCACAAACACAGCCCATAAGGCAAAACAATAAACCATCACAGCCCATAAAGCATAACAATAAACCAAACATGCTAGTCATTGGCAACCAATTGTGAGATATACTGATGTCCCCCTCACCAGCCTTGACAAGGGGAAGGTCATGGTCAGTTGTCTGTCTGTCTGGTGCCAGAAATCGCCACATCATGCACGCACTTAAGTCTTTGCACAATAAGTACAAGTATGACTCTGTCATTGCTCTTGTTGGTGTGAATTACTTGAGATGTACCTCCCTGGATTATATGAAGTGAGACATGATTGAGCTCTCAGAGTATGTGTCCCAGGCAGGCATGACCATAGCCCTGAGCACCATCCTGCCTTCTCGAAGAATGTTACCACAATACCAACAAAAAATAATTGACTTCAACAATTGGTTTAGCTTCTGGTGTCATTTCAAGGGGATCCAGTATCTGTTTGTCTGGAATGACATGGTTGACAGGCCTTGTTACTTTGCCAAAGATGGGCTCCACCTGGGATTCTGGATCCTGGCCAAGGCTCTTGCCTCCCCCATTGTGCCTTTTTTAGACAATGTCCCAAAGACAAATCTTCCAACATAAAAGATCTGTCAAAAAACAATGAAGGTCATGCTGCTAAACGCTAGGAGCCTTAACCTGAAAATGCACTCAGTAGAGACTCTCCTTGTACTGAAGAGAGACTCTCCTTGTACTGAAGATGCCAGTGTCTGTACGGTTATTGAACTTGGTTTAGGGCTGCAGAGAGCACCCCGCCCTTACCAGGCTATACCGCATTCCACACATTCTGTCCCCAAAATGAAGACAAGAAGACTAAGGGTGGTGGAGTCTCTATCTTCATTAAGGACAGGCACACCTCCAGACTGGTCTGTCATGATGCACTGGAACTACTCCAGGTGCAGTTGACAGTTGGCAAGACACCCATCCAAGTTATAGCCAGCTATAGACCTCCCTCTATAACTCAGGACATCCAATCTTCTTACCTGGATCTACTCGACTCCATCAAGGTACCCTCTAACACCCTGATACTTGGTGACTTCAACTACTCCACCACAGACTGGGTGAACTATTCCTGCACTAATGCACTCACTCAATGATTCCTTAACTTCATAAATTCTAAAGCACTAGACCAGCTCATCTCATCCCTCACAAGGGGAGATAACATTCTGGACTTAGTTCTCACCAACATGGGTGACTGCTGCACCACTTCCATAGTATGTTCTTCTTTGGTGAGATCAGATCATCCGACTGCCTCATTCGAAGTTTCTATCCCACCCACCCCCAGCCGTAATCAAGTTAAAAAACTTCTCAAAGGCTGACTACAACCTTCTAAGGGAGGGTATCTGTAGCTTCACACCACTTACCCCCTCAGAGGATGCCCACAACTATGCTGAACAGTACTCCAATGCAGTATACAAGCACCTGTACAGCTGCATGGACTCAGCCATACCCAACAGAACTAAAACCTGATCCTCAAGGAAACACAAACCTGTTTAGCTGACATCCTCTATCAACAGGCTTTACAACAAAGGGAAGATACTGCTGTCCAAGGGTAAAAAGGAACAAATTCCAAATTGGAAAAACTCCCTCCTTAGCCTCAACAAGCAAATTATTTGGACGGTGCAGTGGTGCAGTGGTAGCATTGTCGCCTCACAGCAAGAGGTTTCCCAGTTCTATTTTCAGCTGGAGTGCCTTTTGTGTGGAGTCTCCATGTCCTCCCTTTGTTTCTGTGGGTTTTCTCTGGGTGCTCTGGTTTCCTCTCATGTTACAAAGATGTGTCTGGAGAGTTTCTCTCTGGGCCTCTGCTGAAAATTGGCTTCATTCCAAGTCAGACTTTCCTGGTAAACAGATGTTAAATAAAAATAAAATTAGATCACTAGTGAAAACCTCCAAAGCCAATTATGAATCAAAACCAGTCTCAAAAACAAAGGGAAACCACAATGCCTTCTTCAGTTACATCAGGAACCTCCATGGCAAAGCCCAGTTTTTTTCTGAATTAGTACTTAACAGTATCACTTACACTGATTCTGTTGACTTAGCCAACCTGCTAGCAGATAGGTTCAGCACAAATGTTACCTACCTGTCCCCTCACAAAGGCCTTTTTATCATCCACAATACTTGTCGTGCACCTCATATCTCTGATCAAGTGTTAAAGGCCCTATCCAAGGCAAAGAGCACAGCTTTCATGGGACCTGATAGTATCCCAGGCTCTATTCTGCACCATCTCCAGCAAGAACTAGTTCACCATTGAGCACCCTATTCAACCAAAGCCTAAGTACAGGCTTCATTCCAGCAGAGTCGAGAACTGCCATTGTCATCCCCTTGCACAAAGGTGGTGCCACTACTGACCCTGAAAACTAAAGCCATGGAGTATATTATTATGGATCTCATAAACAAGGACATGGACAATCTCCAAGCACTTGACTCCACCCAGTTCGGCTTCGTCAAGGGCAGATCTTGCTGTTGAACCTGGTTGACTTCTTTGAAACTGTCACTAAGGTCCTGGATGAGGAAAGTCAGTACCTACAGCTTACCTTGACTTGGCCAAGGCCTTTGACACAATCCCCCACTCAGGCATCATTGTAAAGCTAATACAACTTGGTGTAAATTCCTATCTCATCAGGTGGGTGGGCAACTTGCTCACTGACAGGATCCTTAATGTCAAAATAGGCACCTTCACCTCCGATAGCAGACATGTCACTAGTGGAGTTCCCCAGGGATCTGTCCTCTGACCCCCTACTGTATGGCATCTACTTCGTAATGGTCCAGGCAAAGACAAAAGGCCTGTGGTTGGCCAAGTTTGTAAGCGACTGTAAGTTGGGTGTTGTCATTGACTCCTCAAATGATGTAAACATACTGCAAGAGGGTCTCACAGCAACTAATGACTGGTGTCAAAGTCATGGCCTCAAACTAAATGCAAAAAAATGTATTATCATACTATCATGGCCCCTACTAATTACCACATCAACGGCAACCCACTAAACACACAACCTTGATGAGAGACCTGGACATTCTTGTTGATAATAATCTCACATTTAACCATCATGCTGTGGCAGTGGTCAGAAAAGCCTTTTACTTGTTTCATCTCATAAGTAAAAGTATTGCTTCCAAAAAAAAGGAGGTTATTTCCTCTCTATACTCCTCCCTCATTAGACCAGTGATCGAGTTTAATGCCCCATTTGGTATGTACCTATCCAAACATCTGCACCAACCGGAAAGGCCACAGAAATACCTTACAAAGAGAATCCATGGCCTCTGACACCTGTCCTATGTGGACAGCCTCAAATCACTATCACTCTACTTGGTATTGTACAGATTGCTCAAAGGTGATCTGTGTCTCACCTACAAGGCAATCTCAAACCCTGCCCTACTAGAGTTGCTCCATATCCATAAGTCTAACTCCTTGTGCATTAGCTGCTCGAAAGGCCTGAATCTAATATGCAACATCAACAAAACCTCCTAGAGAGACAGGTCTGTCTCCCAGAGGATGACCTGTCTCTGGGATAGACTTCCCATATACATCAAACAGAGTACCTCGCTGACCCTCTTCAAGCGCAACCTTGATGAGTGGTTGGAAAACCACAAATTTGTCCCAGGGGTTCCAGTTGTGTCCCTCACTGGCAGGGGTGACAAGTGCTGACTGAAGTTTCTTTATGGGATAAACTCTTGCCTAGGCTTGTAAGGGCCCCAGGGCAATTAGCCTAGTAACCTCCTATGATACACTTCATCACAAAAGAAACTCCTTAAATCACACTGTCAGGTCCACTAAAGAAAACAATGAACTTAGGTTGGTATTTGAGGCCAATGATAATTATAAATCCTTCTTAGCTATGCTACTGAACTATGAAAAATTCCCTACATTGTTCCAACGTTAATCAAAATGACACCTCCAGTTCTTACCCAAGAGAGAGAAACAAGATTTGCTGTCAGGGATACTGGTAGTCTTAATTTTGGGTATGTTATCTGTGCCCTTTGGGTCTAGGTCATGTAATTATAAAGTGTATATTGACCAAACCACTTACCTAGTGGATGAATAATGAATAAGATAATAACATCACTAAAAAGTGAAAATGAAATAATAATTCTCTCTTGATGAACATCACATGACAGTGATAATACATCCTTTTGTTTAGCAGAGCTAATTACAAAATGAATATCTTCAAGGTCTAAAGAGATAATCATTCCGTTGTGGTCAGCATTACTATGATCAGTAATTCTTCAGGATGTATCTCAAAAAATGTATCAAACAATAAAAAAGTCTGCAGAGGTTCCTAACCTGAAAGATGACAGGCCTAAAATCCTCAACCTCTTAAGAAAGGTTGGAAGCTCTATCCCTTTATTTAGTTTTTTATAGACTTTTGAAGGGTGATATTGATCTGCCTTACTGCACTATTACTATCCTGGGTTTCTTAGACTGTAGCTCCACCAGTCCAATGACTCCACCAGTACTAGAAGTGAGGTCCTGAATCTTCACAAACAGATAAATAAATATACTGAATAGGAGAGATGTATATCCCAATACCACCCAAACCCCTGGAATAAAATTAACCTGCATGGTAAGCTGCATGACTTACATCTTCCTTTAAATATAACCTACATGACTAAAGGAGTGTTCACAAATTTACCCTGGAATTGACTGGTTTTACTCTCCTGCAGAAAAGAGATGCGGCCAGAAGGAAGATACTGACAAGGCTTAAATCCTTGTAAGGACTTCATGCTCTGGAAGTATCTCTGACTCTATGATCACCATCAGCATGGAATGTTTCTGTATGCAGTTTTAAAACCAAGTGCAGGCACTTTTATTTTCAAGAATCATAAAAATCTGCCACTGCATGAACTTAATGTAGCAGCGGCATTTCTACACTGTAGAAGCCAGGCAAGACTTAGATGTAATATGACACAGTACACCTTATAGGCTTAAATAATGGAGTTCTCATAATACAACACAGTGAGATATACAGCTTAAAGCTATACATGGCTTTTTTGAAAAAAATGTTATTTACTATAATAAAATGGAATGAGCTATAACATGTGTACAAATTATTCACATGAAGAAACAAGTGTGAAAATGGAGTATTGTGTACATTTTTAATAAAGCTGCCTTTTCTGTGTTCTCTTTGAGCTGTGGTCAATTTATCTGATCTATATATTCACAGTCACTTTAGTGTTCTGTACATCACACAGTATTTTCATTTTTCCTTTCCCTTGATTCACTTTGAAAGGTGCTACTTCACTGTAAAAGTGCTTGGAGGAATTGGTCAGTACTGCACAGATTTGCAGATCTTTGCATTCCTTCGGAATGTCACGTATGTTGACCCACTGTATGGTTTGAGAATGAAAGCATTAAGCATGCAGCCATTGAGTTGAAACATTGATAAATTAACCAGTGTGAAGTGGCTGGTTGGTGTACCCTGCTTGATACTGAAGTGGCTGGTTGGTGTAGTCTGCTTGATACTGAAGTGGCTGGTTGGTGTAGTCTGCTTGATACTGAAGTGGCTGGTTGGTGTAGTCTGCTTGATACTTTCTTTCTGGCCCCATCAGAAAGAGAAATATACCCATATAAGGCATTTACAGCATTGGCAGTTTTAATAGCATATAAATAAGACATATGTCTTATTCAGACATATTTCTGTTTGTCAAGAGGTCAGAATGAAATTTTTGGTTGCTGTAGTAGAGATCATTAACCTGGTGACTATAGAGGTGATAATTATAGAATAGCTTTGAAATAAGGGAAACAGGATGGCAAATTTATTTACATGCCGGTGGATTTCATGTAAAGAAAAAGATGATTAACATTAAATGTTTGTTAAAACTAAAAAAAAAGCTTAATTGTTTCAATTATGTGTGGTATTTCTGTTAGTCATGTGTTTAACCAGCTGTTTTTTTATGTATTTAAGCTGTAACATATTTAGGGTGTATTATCCTGATGAAGTCTGGTTATGTACTAGACAACAGTGCTAAATTAAAGTACCATTTGGAGTTGTCAGCATGTGGTGTTTTCTTTTTCTGTTCTCGTCTGCATATTCATTCTATGTTAACTTATTTTGCATTAAATTATTCGAAGGCTGTTTTTACAACAATCATTCATATAGCCTCATTTCTGGTGAGGTCATCAATGCTATGTAGTAGACAGTTGCTCCTTCTATCCATTCTAAATCCATCTTTCTAATGAATTTAATTGCCCAGTGTAAAATTTGCCAATCTGGCCCTGGGATTCAGTAAATGAAGCTCCCATGTCAGAATAGAAACATGGCCCGAACACGGAGCTCGGTGCCTGTGCAATTCAATAAACCAGGCTGGGGGAATGCACGAGCCTGGCTGTACTTTTCTGGCATGGACATCACTGAATAATGCTAATTACCTCATTTGCTGGTGAAAACCATGCAAATGAGGTGAATTAGCAATTTAATAAGCAGGCAGGCATCTGTGCAAGAATAGTATCCACTGCAGAAATATATACAGCTACTAGCCAAATACATTTCTGCAAAAATCAAAATGGAGGCATGACAGCTCAAAGTAAAGCATGTATTATAATCATTATACATACCAATGGCCAAAAATATGGACATTGACATGGAAAAGAGATGCACAATTATAAAAATCAATTTTTTTTTTGGCTGATTTCGGCCATTTAAGCATAGGGCAGTGGCACGCAAATTGGATCGTGCTGAAAATGAAAAAAAAAATGTGAAAAGACAAATGTAAGGGAAATCTGCATTTTGTCATTATAGTCTATGGCATGCAGAATCAAAACAATAACAGGTAACACTGGTTGCTAAGGACGAAGGCTGTTGTGTAGAGGTGTAACCAGGGACTAAGACAGTGGGGTATACAAATGGGCAAACTTTACTGAATTACTAAATGGGAAGCTATTCTTCGGCTGCACCTAACCATGTAGGAGCTATAATTCTGCAGTGTTTGCAGGATGAGCAGCTGACATGAAACAGGGCCGTGTCATGCTTGGTGTAAGCACATTGAAGCCCAATGGCTCCCATTTGAACTTAGCTAAGCACAGCTAAGCAAGGGGGTGTGTCCGAGGCTGTATTGACTTATTCCATGAAATGAAGAGCGTGTTCGTGTCCAGAGGAGGGCCATGTCTACTGAAAAGTGTTTACTTTAGCTAAACGAGTTTGTGCAGCACACACTGGGTGTAAAAAAAAAAAAAAATGGAGATAGCATGACTGCTTACATCATTTGGGCAGCGGGTTTGTGTGGCACGCCTTGGGGTTAAAAGGGGCAGAAATGGGAAGGAAAAAAATGGGAAATAGGAGAATAAAATCAATCAAATACAAATAAAATAGCAAGTAGGTGGATTGTATCATAGCCAGCCAATCATACAGGCAGCATCTGCAGCACAATAGTATAAACTGTGCAAACAACTTTCAGTCTGTTTTTTCCTACAAACTCTGCATTATTGGTGTCCACACTCGGGAGAACAACTTTAACTGACAAAATGTTAGGGGCTGTTGCCACTTTAATACATCAGTATGTGCTGGAGGCTGACGGCAGTGAAGAGGATAATGCTGGTAACCACCGCAAACTGAGGAGGAGGAGAAGAGTGTTCAGACCCAAGGTAACCTGCCAGGGGCTACATGATCTGGAGACAGTGGAGCACTACAAGGTGGACAGGGACATTCTTCAGCAATTCTGTGAGCTGTGCCAGCCTCACCTCAGACCCAGAGCCAACAGAGGCAACCCATCCCAGTGGATACCAAGGTATGTGTAGCCTTAGGAATACTAGCTACAGGTACTTTCCAAAGACTTACTGGGGACTTAATGGGGGTCTCACAGGCATCTGCATCCAAGGTACTCCACCAGTTCCTGGATGCCATGCTACCACATTCTGGTGAGCACATTTACTTACCCAGCAAACATGAGGAATGGACCTGCAATAAGGGCCTCGTCTGCCATGTAGCAGACTACCTGGAGGTACTGGGTGCCATAGACTGCACCCACATCCATATCAAAGCACCATCCAGTGAGCAGGGTATGGTTAACATAAACTGCAAGGGTTTCCACTCCATCAACTGCCAGGTCATGTGCAATGCCTAGGGCATTATCATGGATGTGTGTGCTAGCAGCCCTGGAAGCTATCACGACTCCCACATATGGCATTCCTCACAGCTGTATCAGGGATTTGCCAGAGGGGACATCACGTATGGCCATCTGGTTGGGGATGCTGGCTATGCACTGGAGCAGTGGATGATGACACCCATCAGAAATGCACAAACACCCAGTCAAGTACGCTATAATGAGACACATGCACAAACCAGGATCATTATAGAGCATGTGTTCAGGATGCTCAAGTCACGGTCCCACTGTCTTGACATATCTGGTGGAGCCTTGTCGTACTATCCAACCACATGTGCACACATATTCATAGTATGTGCCATGCTACACAATATGATCCTGCTGAAACAGCTGCAGCAGGAACAGCATGGGGAAGGGCCACACAGCCACCACCATTGTCAAGGTCTCCACAGGCACAGAGGGACTTGGAGGAGGAACCCCCTAAGCCCACTCCTATAGGCAGATGGAGGCATGCCCAGTAGGGCCTGGCCTTGGCAAAGAGGCAATGCATAGCACACACATTGACAGTGTAGGCACCCAGGGACTGACACCTCTCTCTGACTCGCACACACAGCAAAATGGATGACACACACATCACACTACCTGTAACTTACCATGTATAGGCAGGGTTCTGCGTGCATCCGACATAGGTAGCCCTCAAGTACCATCCAGATAACTGCCACAGGCACAAGGTAAGTCAGTCTTCTTAACAATAAATGAATGTATTAGTATGTTCTGGTAGCATATCTGTGATATTGCTGCATGCATGCAAGGAAAAATGGGGTGGCCTACTGGGATAGCAGCAAACTGACAGCTATGTGGGACACCAGGAAATCTTTCCCCAATACTGGCCTCCTCACACTATGCAGTAGTACCCAAGGTGATAAATCCTACTGCAGTATATATGTGGGGCCAACTAACTGGGGGTCATAGGTCACAGCATAGATGTCAGTGTAGGGGTCCCATACTCACCCCTCAGACAGACCTAGCAAGTCAGCTGCAAAAAAAACATAACGAAATGTCTGACAAAGGCTCACAAATGGCAACAAAGATGAAATACCCCCTACAGACTTACACAGTGATAGCACAGCATGTTTTGCAGTTGCAGTAAGGCTCTGAAGGGTAAGAAGTCTGAAACTCAAATGTATGCCATTGCAATCTGACCTGTGGTCTTTAGTGATATGCCTCCAGTCCCCAAGACAAGGCACAATAGTATGCTAAATGGAACCAAAATGTAAAGCAAATATCAGCACAGTCTGTGCAAATGTGCACAGTTGACAGATATGCCCCCCGCCATATTCCCACAGAAATGATTAACATGTATGTTAGCAGGGAAATAGCAGCAGAGCACACATTGTCAGGGATGTCCCAATACACATGATAACTTGTTGCATGTCCACAATATGCAGGGGTCAATGAGCTATGTGTATGTGTGGTTAATACTGTCAGGATTTGCCCAGCACTTAATCCTGGCTGTTGTGTTGTAGTGGCCTATGTACAGTACTGCCTTTGACAGGGACATGTTCAGAGAACTGCAGTGCTAACTATTATGCATGTCAGCTACAACTACAGTAGGAGATGTACACACTGTCCAGATGTTAATATCTGTTAATGCAAGAAAGTTGTACAGGTCATGGACAGGGGGCCACACATATGCACAGTACACAGCTTAGAGTAACCTACACAGTACCTACCATATCATTAAATGGTACAGACCTATTGCAGACTGTCCAGAGGTTTGCATCATAATTGTGGTCTGTATAACACGAAATAGTGGTTGCCTGGCAATTCATTGTCAAATCATGCAAGACTATGGTCAGAAAATAATGACAGATAGTAGTGTCAGACTGCATACCCATAGAAACATGCATGCTAATGCAAAATCTGTTACTGAATCACCTTTCTAGGTTTGAAAGGCCAATACTTAAAAATGGTACCTACATTTAGGCCTCCATCCCCCAATCACTTATGGCATTGTCCAGATGTCTGGCTCTCAGAAGTTGAGGTATCTGAAGATCCGTGTACTGCTAGTGTATAAACAGCTGCCACCTTTCTGTGTCAGCACTGACAACATGTCAGTGGGCAACAGCCATACCCCTGGAATGACACAGGTTGTCACAGAAGGAGCACAAGTATGCCTTGTATATCTGTTCTGCTTGTCCTAACATTTCATTTGCCTGCCAACTATTTGCCAAACAAGAAAGGGTTGTGTCAAAACAGCAATGACAGACAGTGGGGAAGTAGATATCAAACCCATAAAAGCAGACAAGCAATTACCAGACAGGTCTCCCAACTTTCTATGTTTGGCAGAACACGATTAACACCCTGTCCCCATGTGTGGGCCTTTGCCTGACTGTCATATTTTGGCCTGTTCAGATGTCAGTCTGTGATGGTATGACAGCTAGGGCCACATGAAGCCTCATAATAACATACAGCAACACAAACTGACTAAAGACCATAGCAAATGGAGTGGTGCAATGTTGGGCAACCTGCTAAATAGGTACACTGAGAGGTGTGAAGTCCACAACCCTGTATGCGATGTAACAGCATGTACTACACCCACTTCAGAATTACAAATACATAACAGCAGCCACTGTGGTCAAGCCTGTGACTGGACTACAGAAGGACAATAGTTGCACATAAGAGGAAGGGGAACCACTGGCCAGACAAATGGAGAATGTGCACACTAGAACAGATTGTGCAGTAACATAGGAGCCATGCAGTGTAAGAGGTCAATCAACACCACCTGGAAATACACAACACAAATCCATGTAAGTGGAGGTCTGCAACAAGACCAAACCCAAACAATGGACACCTCAGAGGCAAAATCACATGAGAACCCCACAAACCTACACACCACAGACCATGTACACTCCACACACAAGGGTCTTGCAAACACTGAGGCCTTACCTTAATCCCCAAACACCTACCTTACACAGATAGGCTAATAGCACTGTCCCTCTACCCTGGTCCATACTGACTCCACTGAGGTGAGCCCTGTCTGGCATACAAAGCAAGCCAGTCTCTGCCTTGATGGGACCGTAGCACATCTGAAACTCAAGGCCCACTCCATCAGCCTGCAGGCACAGCATCAACCTGGACTGTAATATCATATGGCTTGTTGATGTTGCAGATTCATGATCCACACACTCCCCCATCTGTGAAATTCACTTCCTATCAACAGCAAGGCAAGTGCCTCAATACCCCTAGTGATGTGCTTTCTCTATAAGTGCATGGGAAACACAGAAGACAGTCCTGTGATCCCACCTGGGTCCCTGCTGGACAGGGGGTCTTTGTGCTGATATGTCTTAACTTGGGCTACACTCTCGTCTGCATGGGTTATAAGGTCTTCAGGGCCAGTTGCTAATGTCAATGCAAACCACCAAGCTATACACAACTGTCTGTCAGTGGCTCACCATATTACTCTATACTGTTCTGCCACTGACATACCTGGAAGTCGCAGTACTATGTGTAATATACTACAAATGTAATGGACATGTCTACACAGTAGAATGCACTCTGTACCCACACCCATACCTCCCAACCTCTGACAGCAAGACATCTGGACAAGGTAATAAATAAAAGTGGGACAAAGCCACAATGATAGGCATGTGTTGTAAATATTGTCATTACATACTGAGAAAGTTGGTAGGATGAGGGGTTTTGCATTAGCGGCAATTGTCTGAAGGTTATGTAGTCTGAAACAGTAATGTCTGTCATTGGCTAATGTAAGTCTTCAATTATATGCCACTAACTTGCCATAAAAACACAAATTTATGTAGAGTGGATGATACCTCTAAGCATACACCTGGACAATCTACCAAAAAATGTTCAGTTGAGAGGTATGGCCACACCAGGATATGACATCTCAGGTAAGAAAGTAAGAAAGATACCATACAAGCAGCAGATCCCCAGCCAGTATATCACCAAGTTGCTGGACTGTTTACACAATGTCATCAGTCAACCAGCCATGGCCATACCTCCAAAATGGCCTTGTTGGGCAAAAATGTATATAACTGGGCTCATAATATTGGTCTGTGAATCATACATCTTGTATTCCTCTGGTAAAGCACTGTGATGATCTGAAGATGTCTGTCACTAGGTAATGACACAATACACTGCAGTGTCAGATTACAGATATGTCAGAAAATGCCTGCTAAACAAACCCAGTACTCCTAGGAAAGTCCTGTTTACATCTGAGAGGTATGGCTGTAGCACACAAAACCCCAGACTGGAGTACACCTATCCCTGTAAATGAGTCCCACTATCACACTGGGCATGCTTCTACACTTAGAGAATCACAGGCCATGTTTGAACCCATGTCAAACTATATGACTGAATTGTGTATATATGTCTTTGCATACAGACAGCTATGTACACCTTAACTGTCCCTACACACAGCCATAAGACAGGATTACCCTCAGATAGCTGTAGATGGCCAATATGTGACATATCTGCATCTGCTGCATATGATGCACAGACATATATATGGTCATCAGATAACAATATGCCAAGCATAAACACACATAGATGTGGGGGAGTAAAAGACAGACAGTGATAAAGAAAGAGACACAGGGAGACACAGAGTGAGACACATACACGGATGCCCTGAATAGCATAGAGTGATGTCCTGCTGCGGACAGTGGCATACCGGTTGTAACCAGTCACATGTGCCAGGATGAAGGTGAGCCCCATTGTGTAATAGTACTGAGGTGGGAGTTATAATATCACATCACCTGCCTGTGTGTGTGTGTGTGTGTGTGTGTGTGTGTGTGTGTGTGTGTGTGTATGTAGATCAAAGTATTAGAAGACTCTTCCCACTCAGTACATGTCCCATTGCCCTACTTCACAAGATCTGCTGCTGTCATTCACCTTAGAAGTACCATCGGACACCTATCAATCCTATAAGCTCTGTAGCACTTGCGATAACTGCTTAAAACTATAGTACAAATAACTCGATAGGCAGGGGTTCTACTCTCAGGTCTGACAAATGTATTGTGTGTGTGTGTGTGTGTGTGTGTGTGTGTGTGTGTGTGTGTGTGTGTGTGTGTGTGTGTGTGTGTGTGTGTGTGTGTGTGAGTGTGTGTGCAAGAGTTTGTAAGTTTCTATGTTTGTAAGATAAAGTATTTTGAGGACTTTCCCACCCAGTGCCCTACTTTAGCAGTCCTGCTAATGCCATTCACATTAGAAGCACCGTTGGGCATTTGTCAGCCCTGTACGCTCTGTAGCATGTGCGATAACTGCATAACACTATAGTACAAATTACTAAATAGACAGGGGTTCTACTTTCAGGTCCAGCAAATGTGTGGTGTATAAGTGTATCCGTAAGGGTTTGTAAGTGTGTAGGTTTGTAGGATGAAGTATTTTGAGGACTTTCCCACCCACAACACTTCCCAGTGCCCTACTTTAGCAGTCCTGCTGATGTCATTGTCCTTAGAAGTACCTTTGGACAACACTCACACATATAAATTCCATGCTATGTGTAATAACTAAATAGCACTATAGTACAGATAACTAGATAGGCAGGAGTGCTACACTCAGTTGTGGCAAGTGTGTGTGTGTGTGTGTGTGTGTGTGTGTGTGTGTGTGTGTGTGTGTGTGTGTGTGTGTGTGTGTGTGAAGGTGTTTGTAAGTGTATATGTTTGTAGGCTAATCTATTTTGATGCCTTTCCCACCCAGTGCATTTCCCATTGCCATACTTTAAAAGGGCTCTTGTAAACACCTTAGACATATCTTGTGACACTGTTAAATCCTATAAGCTCTGTGGCATGTGTGATAACTGCATAACACTGTAGTATACATAACTAGATAGGTAGGGGTTGTAATCTCAATACTGGCAACTGTGATACTGTGTGTGTGTGTGTGTGTGTGTGTGTAGGTGGGTGTGTGTGTGTGCGTATGTGTGAGTGTGTGTGTTTGAGACTCACATCAGTGTGTGTGTATGTTCGGGTAAGACTCGTATACTCTGGGGGTGTTGGTTATACCATGTTGAGGCATGTACCACCCAGTACATGTCCCATTGCCCCACGTTACAAAGCCTGATGATGTCATTCATCCTAGATGTACCTGAATACACTTGTCACCCCTCTAAGCTCTGTGGCATGTGCAATAATTACTATAGTGGAACTTGTTAGATAGGTAGGGGTTCTAATCTCAATACTGTACCCTTTAGTAGTGTGTGAAGCTTATCCCCCTGTGGCTGTTGTGTGTGTAGGTTATACCATTTTAAGGCCTGTTGACCCCATACCCATGACATCACTTTAAAGACCTTGTTAATGGCATCTGCCTCACATGCACCATGTAACACTATACAGCCTATACCAGTTATCTGTACAGATGTACATGGGATATCCACATATCTGCAACCTATATGTGGTCTGTGTCCCCTGAAAATGACCATTCATGTGATATCATTGCCATACAAGTCACAGTTACCATACTGACACACATGCCAGCATCAGACATCATATCTGACTGACACATCATGCTGATACAAAGTCTGTCACACTATCACTTGTGCAGGCATGTAGGAGCAGTAGATGAGACCACTCGCTATGTCTGATGGGTTATCCCACCATCAATTAAGGCATTTAGAAGAGTACCTGTTGTAAGAGGTTGTGTGTTATGTTTCAGGCCTATAATGTATGTGGAGCATGGCATGTGTACACAGCACTATAGTAAATACAAGTGGATACATAGGGTTACTAATTTGTCTAATGGCAACTGTGTATGTGTTTCTGTATGTACAGTACCTGTGGCTGTCTTCAGTGTGTGTATGTGATGGCTATACCATTTTGTGTGCCTCTTCCACCCTGTGAACTCCCTCATTGCCAACCTAGTGTCAGCTCATACAGATGTCATCCACCGTAGAAGCACAGTTACAAAGTTTCTAACACCAAGCCACTGTGGTGCTATGGTCATATCACTGTGTATTGTACATTAATAGATGGGGAGGTCATCAACTCTGATAAGTGTCAACTCCACGTGCATGTGTGTCTCAATGCATGTCCCCATGCAGCGGTGTGAGTGTGTGTATGAGATGGCTCTAACATGTTAAGGGCCTCTGAACCCATCATTGCCAATCCTAACAGTCCCTGCAATTGTCACCCACTTCAATAGTAGCGGCAGACACTGCCACATTACAGTATCACTGTGCTATCTGTGTTATGTATATAGTGCTGTCGTTCATAAGACTGTGCAGGTAGGGGCTGTGCTCAGCCTTTCGTCAGCTCCCCCATGTACAGGTCTATGACTCTGTGTGCACTAGCAGCACAAGAGGCCCGACATGCATATGAGATAGACACAACTGCTGGTGATTGGCAGGTTAGACTAACACAGGCTGACCTGTGTCAGGAATACATACCCCATACCTGTCATACACAGTACCAAGCAAACCCTTCATCAACTGCATGACAGTCAAGTGGATGTGACAAAAATGGCAGGGGCAACAGGTGCTGATAGCTGAATCTGTTGCAGTGAATGTAATGGCTAAGCTGGTGAGGGACCTAGTGCCTGTACGCAAGTAACCTCCTCTGTATGTGTGAGCCTGCGGTCCTACAGAACACCCAGGTGACATGTATGCATGCTAGGTGGCTGTGTCAAGGGTATGTATGCAAGGTCACACTGTCTGTCACAATTGCCCTTCACACTGCTGCATGTAAACATGCCTGACAAACTTGTACTTGTACAGCTGTACCTTGGCTAAGAAAAGGTGACTGTGTTTCCACTCCATCTTACTCATCATTGCTACTGTCAACAGGCCCACAGCCTGCAGACACATACACACCTGGAACACAACCAAAATACAGTATGTGACACTACAGTCAGATAGCAATACTAACAGCAATAGTGCATCATGGCTAACAAGGTACATCCACATTGATAACTACTGCCAGCAGATAGCACCTTACACAGCATAACATTGCTACACTGTACCATAGTCACCCCGTGCATCAGACCCATATGGGCAGGTCCGTGCAATGATGGTATGGAGAACAAGGTTGTGGCACACGTATCATCACATGCACAGGTTGTGGTGTTGGATTGCCAAAGGCCTAAGATGGACCATATAGCTGACACTGTGTGTGTGTGTGTGTGTGTGTGTGTGTGTGTGTGTGTGTGTGTGTGTGTGTGTGTGTGTGTGTGGGTGATGTTCAATTGGACCATGCAGAGGAGTTGTGTGTGTCTGGTGGTGACTGGCCTGGGATAGGGATGTGTGAGTGTTCGTCTACACACCTGCAAGCAATGTGGATGCCCAACACTTGGCTATGTTGGACAGCTGTGGACCATACATGGCAGGATGTATGGTTCACCATCTCCCAGCAGGGATGCATTAACTGGTTCTGCCAGGAATATAACTTGGATCACCAATCCTAAGGACAGATGCAGTACTACTCCTTGATGGTGACTGCTGTCTGCTGAATCCATGTCCGTGATGGGACTGGCCAGAACAATGTGCCTATGGCCTGCTCTGGTGTGGTGTGGACAGCACCCTCTTTTCAGTACTGCTTTTGGTATTGCTACTACAGGAATGTGAATGTGCATGGCCATGTGGGCTCACAGATGATCATGTCACTGACCTATGGCTCACTGATGATCATGTCACTGACCTATGTCCACCTGGCCAATGCCCTACTCCCACCACATGCTCAGGCACAGACATTGCACAGTCGAGCAGTGACAATGGCTCACCCCACTGTCTATCCACAACATTGGCAAGATGACGTATGGCCTCACAACTGCCATGAAGGTCATCACGCATGGCAGGGAGCACTGCATGCATGACGCTGAGCATCTGTCTAGTGTTGCAGTCAGTACGCACCTATGCCTCCATGATGGACCATAACATGTGTCTGGTGACACCTGCCAAGGCACTTGTGACAGGGGCTTGATGGGCAGCAGTCCAATGTGGAACACCCTTGTCCATCTGCCTGTGTGTGACCTCGCCTGTTCTCTGTCTATGGCTGTTGTCTACACTCATACTTGCCATACTCAACACACTAGCCTGTTCCATGCCACCACCCTTAACCTGTCCATTATCTGCGGCTGCTGGGGACTAGGCATGTGTGGACATATTGACTGTGTACATGGACATGGTGGGTGAAAGTGGGATACCAATCAATTGCACGGATCCAGGCACCGACAAACCCACCTTTGCCTCACTATGACCACCATTATCATGGGAGTCCACTAATACACTGACATCAGGTTTTGAGGGGGAGGGACACCAACCCCTGTGTTCTCCCATGAGGGGAACACAACATATGTAAATTAATACTATGTAGTATTATGTTTGCTGAGATGTATACAAACACATACACACACACACACACACACACACACACACACACACACACACACACACACACACACACACACACACACACACACACACCCCTGGTACAGTCTGGCACAGCTGTGAAACCTATGAGCCCTTCAGGGCAGGCCTTATGGTAGTTCTGCTTCTGCAATCCATGTCTTTCACTGTCACTATCAGGCCCACAAAAAAGGGTAACAAATCCTACTGTGTGATGGGCCTAGTAGCAGAATGGTAATTGTGTCCAAGACCAAGGCAATTGGAGTGAGCTATATAGTGTCACCAAGTGCATATGCATGCACTGTAAGAGCTGACTTACTGCTATACAGACTACACACAATGACAAGTTGTAATGGTATGTGATGATAACTGGTGAGGGGATAAGACTGTACACTATCACTGTGGTACATACACAGTTCAGACTCACAGGGATTCATTTCAGACAACATTGCAGGGCAGTCTGCAATACATACAGGACACATGTAAAGTACTATATGCATAGCCTCATAAGATGATACCAGGCTATTGGCCCTGATGCCCTCATAAGCCTGGCCCAGACTTTTGCCCATGCCCCTTCCAAGCCAGCACCTATTTTCCCTATTTAGCTTGGACACACGCATGATCCCTGGGCTGTCTCATCCATTTCCCATGCAGCCATCCAGCTTCTTCTTCAAGAGGGCTATACACATACTCTGTGGGGAGGGAGTGTATTTTACATACAGTGTATTATGTGGGACACTGCACTATCCCACCAACAAGTACAATACATGTCAAAGACCAGGTGAGGGCTTTGCGATGCGTGAGTGCAATTTGTCTTACAGATATGCAGAAATGCTATCAAGGCTGGTCTGGACATGGCCTTGTATGCCAGACGCAGGTCATCTATGATCAGTCTGTATGAGACTGAGTACAGGGACAGGGCTTTCAGCCTACCTGTATAGGATAGGTGTTACAGACCCTGGAATTGCCTGGTCAGGAACCTGCTGCATTTGCTTTGCAAGGTATGTGCCAAAGGAGCCACCGTACTTGGAAATGCATCTGATAAGGATGGAGTACAGGGACGTTGTGGCCTTCTGGTTCCTGGATGACATACCTGTATTTGTGATGTGGGCCATGTAGACAGCCTTCGGTACAATGGTATCCACATGGTAGAAAACTGTCAGGTTGCTACCAACCTTGGTGTACAAGTTGCCTCACAACTGATTGCATGCTCAGTACATTATTACTGTCATACTTAGTGAGGATGACATCTGCCACAGCAGGGAGAATGATGCCTCTCGTGGCATTCAGTTTACGGATATGCTTCTTGCACCAGTCATTAATTGGGTGAGGGCCTCTTGGGGGATGCTCACATCAGTATGGGAATGTAAGACAGTGGCCAGCTTGCAAGCATCTATGCACCTTGTCAGCCACAGACCACTGCTTTTGTCCCGTACCTCAGATACGTATATCTCAGGCAGTAGAAGCCCCCAGACCAATCCTTGGGGTACATCGCTTTGGAAGACTCTACTACTAGAGGTGGGTTCCACTACTTTGTCCGAGTGGGTACTACCAATGGTCCAGTTAGGTAACCATCCAGTGACATACAGGATTGTGCCTAGGTGTGTAGGTGTATGCATCCTGGCCGCCTGGAGATTATTTTGAGAGAATTGGGCTAGGTGAAGGTAGGCATTGTTCATCATCTTCCCCTCATCCTTGTGTCTGTTGACCACTTCAGAGAGGTCTACCAGGTTTAACATGCATGATCTCCCTTTGACAGCACCATGCTTTGTGGGCTCAGGCATTTTGATGTTGCTGATGTCCCTGTTCATAATGTCCTTGATATTGGCTTCCACAGCCTTGCAGAGTTGGCCAGTTAAGCGGATGTGCATATAATTGGCTGGGTTGGTGGATTGCTCCACCTTTGTGTATAGGGATGACAGTGGCTGCCCTCTGTGCGGATGGGATGACACCAGTGCTCAGGCTGTGGCTGACTACAGTGCAGAATGGATCTGAGAGCTCATGCCTGTGTTCATGTAGGATGCAGCCAGGAATGGTATCAGGCCTATTAAGACTTCTGTGTGTTGCCTTTGAGAGGGCATTATGGACATGCTTCCTGATGATGAAGGAAGGGGACTGGTGCTGTTTATGCATGTGTGCCACTGGGGGGATGGGGGAGTGATGTTTACACTTCACCTGTCTGCAGCCGGTTGCCTATATCTATGCCATATATGGTGTTATTGACCACCATGACAAAGAAAATTTGCTGTTGCCTCTAGGATTGCAGACACATGTGTGGAAGGCCTAGTGATTGGCATTGTTAGATGTGTCTGATATGGACTCAAAGATAGCCTTAGGGTAATTCATCTGTGACCTCATTTGCTTGTGCAGACTAAGGTGACATTGCTTCCATATAGCACCTATTCCTTCTTGGCCCTGTCCAGAAATTATTTCAACCTATTATGGTATTTGTGTATTGCTGCTGCCCACCATGGATGTTTACCCTACCTTGAGAGAGATGATGTTGTCCTGTCAGGCATTGCTGAGTCCATACAGCTATGTAGGTGCCCGCATAGCATTGTGGTGTGGGTCTGGACACTACTGCTAGTTCCAGCTGATGGGACATTGGCTGTAAAGCTACTTCTACCTGCTCTGAGGAGATTTCTAGTCATTTGTGTAAAGTTAATTTTGTTTGACACTGTAAAGGGGTGTGGGTGGGGTGGGGAGATGGAGACCTGAACACTGATGGCTATGTGGTCAGATATTACCAAAGAGGATGACACTGTAGGAGTGCTACAGAGGCTACTCATGTTGGTTAGGACCAGTTACTGGATATTTCCACCTGTCATAGAAGTGTTGACCAGCTGATCCACTGCATTGCCATTGACAAAGCCGAGGAATCTCTGTACATTCATGTTCAGGTGGCATAGGTCATGCACACTATGGTTGGGTAGTTGAAGTCACCCAGGAGCAAGGTAGACAATTGAATCCTGACAGATTCCAGCAGGTCCAGTAGGTGTGGTGGTTGTCCATAGTCATGGTTGGAGGCCTGTAGCTAGCTATGATTTGAGTAGGTGTTTTATCAACTGTTAACTGCACTCGGGATGTCTCCTATGCATTGTACTGTTTGGCCAGCCTGGAGGTGTGGATGTGTATGATAATGTTCAACACTCCACCTCCTGTGGGTTTGCAGGCCACCATTTGGGGTCTAAATGTATGATGGGATGAGTAAACTGGCAAGGTTAGTGTGATCTCCACAGCTAAAAGCAGGTGTCAGTGACTGCACAAATGTTTGTATCTTATAGGACAAGGTATGCTTGCACTGACATGGGTTTCATAGTAAGACACCTAGCTCCTGTTATAATAAGACATCTGCACAAAGGCACACATCACTGGTGGGCAAAGGTCAGAAAATAGTGTCACTGTATGAATCTAGCTGAAACACACTTAGCTGCCAGCTAAGATGGTGTCACATTCACAGGTCTACTCTGCAGGATATGACATCTGACAATCAAATCTATGCTATTATGTTATGACTTCAGTAGTTAATGGGTTGCCAGTGATGTGCCAGACAATACACAACTGTATGAGACATTGACTACAAATATGAGTCAGACATTTGGTAGGTCTGCAAACTCTGGACAGTTGTTAGGTATGTACTCAGTATATCACATACAGTTCAACACACACTTCTGCACCTGTTGTGTACTATGCACATACTGTATATAAGTCTTTTACATTTGTAAGACAAGCATATGTATCAGGGTAGCATTCACAGGTGACATATGAATAATTACAGCATCCCAGGTAGCTGGCCTAGCAGTGTCACACTCAGTATTGGAAAGCAGACACTCCAGTAGTAGTCATACATGAGCTGACCTTTGCTGAGGTGACTCAGGGGCCAGAGATGTGATCCATGTCAGTACAGACAGGGCAAGCAGGAATGGCCATAGTTGCCAGACAGCAGAATATGAGTTCAACAGGTCTTGTTGTGGCCTAGTGTTTAATGTCCTATTTGACATTATTGCATCCCCCTTCTGCATTCCATTACAAGCTTACATGAATGACATACCTGTTATAGTGCTGATGAGTTTCCTCACAACAATGCAAATGGTTAGGTTTGTGTAGTTGGAGTCTATCTTTGTGTAGATGGGTTCAGACCTGTGTTGTATAGGCAGCAGCTTGCCTTTTATAGGTAATGCTCATGAGCAAGTGATTGCCTATGCACCAGTTGGTGTCTCCCACTTGCTAACTGCATCCAAGGCAGCTGTGTTGTCTTTCCATTAGCCAATGCCATAGCAACACAGTGCTATAATTAAGTCCTTCATGTGGGCCTTGCTCCTTTTCCTTGCTTGTGTGGGGGACATTGTGGAGGTGTGGGGGCTACAGCTTCACAGACAGTAGGTGGGAATACCTATCAGAACAGGACATATGGAGACAGCCCAACAACATGGTAGACAAAGCTCCAGAATTGGGCACAGATTGTAAGTATTGCTGTTATACACATAGAGGATTGCTAGATTAACAGGGTTTGTCTGGACATGCATTTTCTGCGTGACTTGACGTCTGACAGTGATATGTCTCTGACATACCTCTCAACTGTCCTGATGTCCATAGATTGCCGAAAGGTTTGCCTGTTATGTTTGGTCTGTTTCTGAGACAACTTCTGTTTTTGTGACATCAGTAGCATAATGTGAGGATTGTAGTCGGTAAATGTTGACATTCATTAGTGTTTCAGACATCATATCCTTCAGGGTTGTTATGTTATAACAAACCCTGTAGCATCAGCAACTGTTTCAGTTTGTAACACCATTATGTGAGCTATGTCCCTCTTTCTGTCCCCCTGTCCCCCAAGCATGTCATGCTTTGTCCAGATGTCTTGCAGTAAAAGGTTCAGAGGTATGGTATGTCATTATTTAGTGACTGCACTCCAGGTTTCATCCCAGTGACTTAGCAGACTCCTGGAAGTGGTATGCAGCAGTGGCCATTAATATGGTCCCACACCCTGGACATTCTGTGGAAATCTGAACAGTTGAGAGTTATGTATGTCTGGCCATTAACAGACTGTCAAGACTGTGCAGCAGTGTTGTGTCTAAATGTTTGTTGGGCTGTGTAGGGAGAGTAGTAGATGTGAGTGTCATAGATCCTTTTCTATCTGACTGTGCGTGCTGCTACGGTTGCTTGTGATCTATCAGGTGTATATTTATATAGGGGCAGATTGGGAAATGTCCTGTAACACCTCAGGATTCCCAGTAGACTGTGAGTTGGGCCAGTATATGTCGGTGTAATGTGTGACTAGCAAGCAGGATTTGTTTGTGCAAACAGTCGTTCCACTCTAGAATCCATTTGGGTTACTGGAATGTTGTTGTGATTGTGGTGCAAATGGTTGTGGGTGGATATTTTTGCACCAATATCTGCTTTTCCCTACAGTTCTATTCCTGTAGTGCATGATATATTTGGAAATACATGGGTAATTCCCCAGAGCTGATTTGGGGAAGTGTCGTGTTGGTCTTCCTGTGTTTCAGAAGGTGCTGGGTGAAATGATTGGTAGCTGTCACTGTTTTTTCTAATCTGTTAAATGACTGCAGTCATACCTCTCCACTGTCCAGATGTCTAGACACTCTCTAGATGCGTGGCTCATCAAATCACTGGGATGATGTGAACATTGACATAAATAAATCATGACATTCATTTGTGTTTTTTGTGACCTGGAATCTATCAGGAATTACATGTTAAATCAAACCATGCTTCTCTAGCAGACTTCTATGTGTATAACAGCCATATTTCAAAGATGCCACTATTGTTTGTCCTTTATCCCCCAGTAAGAGGTTATTTAGCTATATATATATATATATATATATATATATATATATATATATATATATATATATATATATATGTTTGTATTTATATATACGTATATATGTATATAAGAGTACTACGGATATATATTTTCCTTATGTTAAATGACGGTAGTGCATGATATGTTTGTAAAAACATTACAAATTTCTAGAGTTTGGATTGTGTAGCAATACATTGCTGTGATTATAATGAACAGGGTCCTGGGCCCACAACTTGAGAGTGATGACTTTTTTCATTAATGTTAATTGACCAGAATGCATCATATGTTTGTGAAAGCATTACAGATTACTACAGCTCAGATGGTGTAATGGTGTGTTCCTGTGACTGTAGTGCACAGCATCCTGGGTTCTAGGCTTGGCAAGGTTGGTTACTTTGTTGCTGGGCAAAACAAGGGCTGATGGAGACAGACTAATTAAGGTGCTTTTAAGTGGGTATGAGCAGTTTTGCGTGGAGCTAAGTGATGCTAAGAGATGGTTAAATCCTCTTAATTTCACTTAGCACCGCTTACACCTGCACTAATTTTAATTAAAGAAAAGAAAAAAAGTTGAAAGAAAAGTGGTGAAATGTGGGCAAGCTGGGGGTAAACCATTAGGAAAAGCAGTAGGGATGGGCAGGATGGGTGTAGGAAAGGACTATAGCTCTACATTTTTTCAGCACAACAGCTATGAATAATGTGTAGTATTTGGAATTTATAGCCTCACACCCCACAGGGAGGGGCGTTGGCAACAGACATTTGGAGAATAATTTGTGGGTAGATTGATTAATTTAACAGTACATGGGGGTGAAATGTAGAGTTATGTATGGGACAATATTTTTTTTGCAGGACAGATGCCCTTTTTTTAGGTAGGAGTGGGATGTTGGGAAAGGGCTGTATGTATGTTTGTGGAGGTAGCTTGGGTAGGATAGGTAGCATTTGCAGACAGACAAGACACACAAGATAGCAGACAGTGGCAGTATATGGCACATGAGGGGTAAGCACCTTGGACGGGGAAGGTGGTTGGGAATCAGAGGCCCATGAGGCCCCAAATGGATACAGTGGGACTGAGGTCCCCACCCATGGGCTGTCACCACTGCACCTTCAAGGCCCCGAAGGTGACTGCGCTGGGGGCTTGGCAAGAGGGGCAGCCTGCCCCTCGAGATGTGCCAGGCAACCCTCCATCTGGCGCAGCTGCCCACCCAACTCAGAGTAGATGATGCTGCACACCATACTGCGGAACTGTCAGCGGGTGACGGGGTCCTCTCTGTGCTCGTGCCCAAAGGGGGGATAGGCCCCATCTCCTGAGGTTGTTCCACCCAAAGGTGGTGCAGGACCAGCCGAGGAGGATGTTCTGGGTTGGGTCCAGATGTGCTGGGGCCCGGTGCCATGGCCAGATGGTGTTGGACAGTTGGATCTGCTGGGATCTGCCTTCTCAAATGTGCTATGGTGTTGTGGTTTTCCAAGACATATTTGTTAATCATGAACAACACATTTCAAAATTAGTTATAACAGCATGCATGGGTGTTCCCATTAACCCAAACCAACATATTTGAAACAGCTGCATAGCAAACAGAACACGCTCATAAATGAACAACAGTAAGTGTTTTAACATACATAGCATACAAGTTACACTGACTGCAACAGGCCAACAATAATGGTATTTGAACAATGTATGTTAATATGCAACCAATGAAATATATGAACAATAATAGAACACATGTCACAACAATAGGTTTTGAGAACAACATACCCATAGTATATGAATAATAATTATTGATGCAGATCACGGGTGAGGGGAGAGAATAAAAAGTTCATTAACAACTCTATTGGCTTCTATTTTTCACAACAGTACTGCTCAATACTCTACAGGTCTGCCCTATCTTTACATCTACCTATGGCCCATAGCTTCTGTGGCACATACATACCCGTTAGACTGTCAACATGAAATGGTATGGGGCAGTCTGGGTACACTGTGGTTACTTTACTGGAGGGAGCTTGTACATGTCAGGGTTACATACTTGACATAGAATGGGTACCCTGCAATGATCTTGTGTGAGTCTGCTACTAGCATAATTCACCTGGAATCCTATCTGTGTCCAAGGTGGTTGGCAGCAATGACTACTAGCTGTGACAGTGTGGCAATTGAGAGACATGCATCAGGAAGATAGCATGGTGTATGTACCTATCCTGCTGACATTTGCAGACATATGGTGTTGGACAGTGGAACAGTTGTAGACAGTGTATTAGTATACCCTTCATACAGCTACTACACACATTTCTTTACCTGTAAGACCTGTGGAGGAAATATCTGTTAACACCGTCTGAATGTTTCTACAAATATTCAGGTCTATTAGTATACCCTTCAGCAAGTAATATACACATTTCTCTACCTGTAAGAGCTGTGGAGAAAATATCTGTTGACACTTTCTCACTGTTTCTACACATATTCAGGTGTATTAGTATACCCTTCCTATAGCTACTACACACATTTCTTTACCTGTGGGGAAACTATCTGTTAACACTTTCTGACTGTTTCAACAAATATTCAGGGCTTCTATTGTGTATATATGCACACATCTCAGTACCAGTCCCTGGATTTGAACCGTGTCTGAGTGTACTGAAATGAACAACAATGATGTTTTCCATCACACTGAGCTATTTGCTGTTTCTTGTTTGACTGATTTCTGACTAATACTCTCTGGGTTTGAGAGTCTGAACTTGTAATCCTGAAATTCATGCATGGCAGATAGTTATTGTACTGTGTATTATTCCTTTGAAATAAGTTTAACACAAGACTGCAATGCATACTAGCTGTTTCCCAGAACAGCCTCAGTTATTTCATGCTGTCAATGCCATATTTGTTGTAAAGGACCTGTACACATTCTATTTCTATAACAACATACCAGAGTAAACACAATAGTTTGTGGTATATTTTATTACAGTGAAATGACACTTTTATTAATGGACATCCTGTGGATAAGTATTAGTGTGACAAATGTGTTTTATTCATTAGACACAGTACACAATATATCTACTGGCAGTAAACAATGTACTCCTTCTACTGTATGGTACTATATACTGCAAGACAGATCTGTACTCACCAGCCTGTTGGTGCATCCTTTTCAGTCTGTCAGCACAGGCCTCGATGTTCATAGCCCTCCTTTCTGCAGCAGTAGGGGTGAGAAATAAACATTATGCATACCTGTCTGTCACACACCCAGGCTAGAATTTGGTACAGCTCTATCTGGAATACTTACAAACTGCTGGATCATGCCGGTTTCACGCATCTTGGATCTATTGGGCCAAGAGCTCCCCCTTCCTATGCTTTAGGTCAACATAATGATGCCGTACCTGTTCACCAGTTCGTGAGATTCTAGTAGCACTGATGAGGTTGCATGCCAGACAGTCCCAGGCCTACACTTTGTACTGAGAGCCCTGGTACTGGCCCTGAAGCGGTCTGTCATCATGATGTTTTACGATGAGTCCAGCCATGACCCTGGATTCCAGGAAGCCCCAGTGCTGTGCCCAAAAGTACATTCCCTCTCCAATGCCAGACATGTTCCTGCAGAGATCAGACTAAACAAGTTATGGCTGTATTCATGCCTGCATGGTTTAAATAAGGCCATATTCCCACCCTTTGCTGTCATTGGACCCTTTTGAAAATGCTGAGCACAGCTTAGCAATGCTCAATTCTGCTAAGCTGGGTTGAACAGTGTTTAAAGGGTAATTGCTGACTATTGCTTAACAGTGCGTAAATTGGTTTAGCGGAGCTGACTGCTGCTTAGCATTCACATTTTAGCAATGCTTTCACTGACTAAGCATAGCTGAACACTGCTAACTATTGCTCAATTTTCATAAAAAAATCAGGATAATGACTTCATTAATCATTACTGGCATATTAGTAAGTGTATATGATTTGCTTTACATGACATCCCTCTGTGTGCATTCATTGCATTACCATGAGGTGTGACTATACAGTATTGGACACTTGTGTATACATGGGTGATTTCACATGTTATATGCACTCACACTTAGATTTTAGACCAGCTCCACTACCGTGGTTGACAAATATCAATTACTACATAATTTAAAATTAAAATAATAATTTTAACACTGCTTTCCCATGTAAAAATAAAGTGCCTGTCTTGGTACTCAAGCAGTGAATGCCTGCATGTAGAGCCAGGACTCTAACCACTATGCTATCTCAGCATGAGAATTTCAACTGTATATTTTTATTTATCTCCTATGGGATGTTTCTGCAATGCTGAACAGAGGGCCATAATGTACACACCCACTGAGCTACACTTAAATATACCATAGAATGGAAAACAAAATTCGTAAACCTACTTTATTTACATGTATCTGTACTGTACTCCTTGTCAGTCACAGTAAGGGAAATTGTACGGGGACACATAGGGATAGATTTTATTTATTGGTCTTACAAAGTTAGGAAGTGTGACTGTGGTTTTCTAGCAAGTCATTGTCAACTGAGAACATACTGACAGATTTGGATTTCAGACTTCATACCCTTCAGGAAAAATGTGCTACTGCAAACCTTTTATTCTATCAGCTTTCCGGGTTTGTCAGTGCAGTATTTAAAAAGTGTCCCTAGTTTTGTGCCTTTGTCCCCCCATTATTTATGGCTTTGTAGAGCTTTCTTGTTCTAGAAGGTTGAGAAGTATGTGAGGCAGGCATCTGGGCATTCTACAGACACCTGTAGAGTTAACGGCTATGGTCATACATCCCTTTCAAATGACAGACATTTGTGATTCAGTCTTCATACCCTTCAGGAAGTCCATGCTACTGCAAACCTTTTATTCTATCAGCTTTCCAGGTTTATCAGTTCAATATTTAGACAGTGTCCCTATTTTTGTGCCTTTGCCCCCCCCCCCATTATTTATGGCCTTGTACAGCTTTCTTGCTCTCGGAGGTTGAGAATTGTGTGAGGCAGGCATCTGGACATTCTGTGGAAACCTGTACAGTTGATGGCTATGGCTGTGCGGCACTTTTACAATGCAGGGGTTGTGTGACAGAACCTGTCCCACACCCCCCTGCACTGTTTCTTGCTCCCCTATCTATTAAAGTGTCCGTGGACACTGAAATACTCATTTTATTTCATTTCAGTGTCTGTGGACACTTAAATACTTTCAAAACGTGTCATACAGCACTTTTTGAGTGCAGGGGACATGTTAGATGTGCGTGCACTGCTTAGATATGACCCCTGTACTCAGTGTCCACATAGTCATAACAGTAGCATGCCTTCATGAAATTGCAAGCCGTGCTACTGCTACAGCTGTGCTTGTGCAGGTATGGTCCTCTCTGTGTCAGAATAACGGTATTCTTCCACGGAGTTTACTGAATCCCGGGGTGTCTCTATTGCATATATACTGTTTCTTACCACATGTCTTGAATGCTATCTTTTCTCGACCATATACTTTTCATCACTGCTGCTATTAAATTTACTTTACTCTAAGAAAGGTGGTGTAATAGTTATGCATTGTCTCAATATGTCTTTAGAAGTGATATTGTTCTCTTATCCCAAATTCTTTTGCTCACAGTATTTTCTTTTCATGTTGACAACCTGTGTTCATGTGTGTAATGAAGCTGTGCTCAGAGTGTTGGATATTACTATGTAATCTGTAGTCGAAAAATACTAAGCATCTTATTGGAGTTGGGTGAGTGTAATAATATGCAAATATTAGCATGAATAATAATGAGTTAAGATATGGTGGTCTTGAGAAGGAAACATTTATTTACTAGCAAAAATGAAGAGTAGTTGATGTCAGTTGTGCTATTTGCTTTATATGACAACGGAAAATATGTGATATCATATAATAAAAAATAAATAAATAAATCTTGAATTAGATGGTCTTTTGAATATTTGAAGCATGAAGAAAACTGCACAAGACCTATCTTTCCTCTTGCTGTTTCTAAATAATATACCAGGAAGAGGGGAAGGGTAAATGGATACTGTTAAATTCCAGATTTTGGGGTGGAGGAAATGGATTATGTGTTCATTGTGGAGAAAAGGGTGGTGGATATAGTTAAATAACAGAATTTGAGGGAACGTTATGGATTCTGGGTTCATTATGTGGATTGAGAGTAAGAATAATCCTTCAGTATTTTGTCTGTGCTTTTTGAAGGTGTAGAAGATATATGAATTTTAGAAAGCAGGAATGTATTGTCAGTAGTAGATTGAAGGATCAGTGCAGGGCCCAGAGTATGGAGGATATGGATATTTGAGTGTTTGAGACACTTTTCAAATTGCCCTAATTGTATTGACCTTATAAAACTTGCAGTGAGATTGTGCAGTCTTAGAGTTGGTTATATTATGTAAGATGGTGCAAAGGTGTGAATGCTCATTGCATGGGAGTGTGACATCTTGCACCCCACACACATACACACTTCACCTGGCAACAAGTAGGTCAGTGAAACTGGAAATTACTAATTTGGTTATCAATTTCCTTCATTATAGCAGAGACTAGAGCATTTGCTTTCTCAATGCACAAAAGTCACAAAGCAACCTGTTATGACTGCATAGTATTCAATATGGCATTAGAAATTGAACAATCAAGGGATGAATGTTGGGCTGCTTTGCTTATGTGACCATGCCTATGTCAACATGATGGGGGAGGACTAACTAATTTAGTAATAGTTTCAAACACTTGCTGTTGTATGCAAGGGAACAGACAATGACATTTGGCACTATGATATTGAAAGTTAAGAAAAACAGATGTATAGGTTCAGATAAGTGGAGAGGGAAACAATGGTATGAAAGCAGCTTGGAGAGGGTCAGATAATTCATAGGCTCATATGTCACAGGTTAGAGGAGATATTAAGATTATATAAAGAGGAGCTGTGTATATTTTAAGGGTAAGTTCTGAGAAGCAAAGGGTGAGAAATGAGAGCAGAATGAGATGCTCAAT
Source organism: Protopterus annectens (assembly GCF_019279795.1). NCBI lineage: Eukaryota > Metazoa > Chordata > Ceratodontiformes > Protopteridae > Protopterus > Protopterus annectens. Next base: position 934,486,677 of record NC_056739.1, on the reverse strand, counting down.
GTGATTGTGGAAATGCATCTCAAATCCATGATCAGATCGTGGTGGTGGAAATGTATCTCATATCCATGATCAGGATAAGGTGATGGAAAATATACAATCAGAGGTCTATAAAGAAGCACACTCCTGTGGAGGAGGAGCATATGGCATGTGCTTTTTCTCTAATTTCTCCAAATGCTGATGATTTTTAATACCTTGACATGACTGATATTCATGAAACTGGAACTGCTTCAGTATTTGTTTTTTGTCAAGATTACTCTACTTAGCACCTGCAATGTACCCAGAGTTGCCTGCTTAGTAGTCCATATGGTGTTACCTTTATTGGTATTGTATGCATATATGCTTAGACAACTAGTTGTTCAAACTGCAGTAGTAGCAACAGAGTTGTCTGTGTGCCTTAAAGGAACTGGTGACACTGGAGAACAAGAGAGAAAAGAGAATGCATACTGGACAGAAGAGCGGATGTCCTTTATGAAAAGCTGCATGCTCTGGACAGGGTAGTAAGGAGAGGCTGAGTGAGTCTGGCGCTGGATTGTATATTAAAATATTTATTATTTGATTACCATAGAATGGCATATGATAACATTTTTAACAATACTGATGAGCAAGTTAAACTAATTAAAAACAGAAAACAAGAAAAAAATAGATAGATATGAAAGAGGTTATTCAGAGGGGGCTGCATTCCCCATTAAGGAGATAGAGGGGAAGGGGGTAGATCCCTTGAGAGTCCTGAGGGACCCAATTTGGTAAACCATATGGGATAAGACCAGCAGTCGAATGAGGTATGAGAGGACATCCTCAACAACAGTTTAGCACCAAGAGGAGATATCCACACTGTAAGAGATTAATTCAAAAACTTTATTGACCCTTTAGAATCCACTCCAAGGAGGTCAGAGAGGTTAAGAAACAAATACCAAGTAGGAAGTGTGTTCAACTCTTATTCAACACCACAAAGGAACATATAGACATGAGAGGGTGGAGGATGAGAGGAGGATAAGCAAGAATTACAGGGAGGAGAGTGAGCAATTTGTACAATAGACAAATACTACATATAGTGGATGACATCCCTTCTGCACACAAGGATAAAATATTGACTCAGAAGGGGTTCGTTATTTTTAATTATAATCATTTGACTATTAATATTAACTACTTTGCATTACTCAAAAAAGGGTTCAGGTTTGTTCCAACTAAGAAGGTTGATATCTCTGGAATATTTAAAACTTGATATCGGAAATTAAACTAAGCAGTTATGAATAAGAATGATTGTTTACCATTAATTAATAATCCTGCTAAGAAAAATGCCTTTATAGCCCTCCTTTGAATAAGTTGGTGATGTTATTTGAGAAAGTCTGTGAGAATGATATACATTCCACCTTAAATAATAAACATACTAGATATTTCAACTTCACATATAAGGAGTAGACACTTCTAGAAAATCTAACTAAAGACAGAACTATGAGGATTATGAAACCTGATGAGGGGGTGGGATGGTCATAGTTAACCAGATAGTTTATGTAAGTTCAATTTTTAACATGTTACAGGATGAAATTGATTGTAGTGTTACATCTAAGGTCAAAATCAGTATTATGTGAAGGAAAATTGACCTCTGTTTGTATAATGCTTTAATGTAGAGTTTGATTATTCTGGATGTATATCATTTTCTTTTGAATAAGCAACCACTTATACCAGCCTTGTTTGGGATTCCTAAAACCCATAAAGATACCATTAACCCCCTATAGACTCATTATTTCCACATAGGGGACAACGATTTATCCCCTGGCTATATATATTGATAGGAGACTGAACAATATTTTAAATAGATACCCACATGTACTGAGAGATTTGTAGGATTTTTTACAGAAATTAATAACTTAACATTGTAAGAACAAAATAAGCTTTCTCGCAGGAGATGTTGTTGACTTATTCAAGTACATGATGTGGGTCTAAAATATTTTCATGAAGCCGTACTGGAATATGAAGGTCTTGATAGCACTGAGATTAGATCCATTACAAAGTTGATGGAAGTAGTTTAGAGAATAAGCTTTTTTTTATTTTCTGAGGGAGAATTGGAGAATTCTACAGACAGATTAGGAGGGTAGCTATTGTGGTGGTGTGTGTCCCCATTTATGCTAATTTAGTTATGCTCATCTGGGAAAAGTGTAAATTTTGAATTCTCCCTGTAATTCCAATTGGAATTTTTATTCTAGATTTTGGATGACATATTTTTCATATGGAGAAGAAGATGAAGTTAAACCAGATGAATTTCTGAATTAGATATTAGAGACTACTACTTATTTTTAAAGTTTACTCACAACCATACAACATAATCTACTCATTATCTGGATGTAAAAGTTGAGATGGTAAGCATCAGTTGTTTCCTGTATTTATAGAAAAAGTACCTTCTCCCATTTTTACCTTCATTACAAAAGTTGCCACCCCTGTCATTGCAAAAGGAATCTGAAGGACAGTTTATGCATGCAGCACATATGTTATTGAAAGATGAACAATTTAAGCTGGAGATACAAAGAATAAGTGACATGTTATTAGATAGGGAATATCCCCTAGACCTATTGGATAAGTTATATACTGAAGTGTCCAGGGATAAAGGTTTGAAATATATTCACCTTTCTGGTAAAAATACATCTGTGAGTGAACAAGCATGTAACAATATTAGTAAATTTAATTATGAATATTCTATCTTAATCACACATAATGACAATACATCACTGATAAAGTTTATTAGAAATAATTTGTCGATTTTTTAAAGCAGATGAGGAACATTTTAATACAGCAGGCGATGTTCCACATTTTTTTCTAAAAGAGGTAAAAATACAAAGAGTTTTTTTAGAAAAGAGTAGAAATGGATTAGAGTATAAAATGGGGAGGCACACACTAAAGGAACTAAAAAATGTTGGAAGTGCAGTCAATGTCATATTGCTGACAAAGAATTTATTACATTAAATAATTATTGTCACTCAAGAACATTTTTATACAAGGTAATTGTCATACAAGAGGTTTAGCTTATATGGAAATTTGTAACAGGAGCCAATCATTTTACACAGGAAAAATAAAGGATTTGGGGAAAGAGAATGTATCAGGATCTGTATGATATTAAGAAGGGGAACAAATATAATTCCCTTTGCAAACATTGCTGGGAATGTGAGGGCTCTGTGAAATCTGAATTTGGGATATAATAAAAATGCCATTGGATGTGAGATTTGGTCAATATGAAATAAGAAATGACACCCCAGCCACATGAGCAAAAAATGGGAAAAAGAGATTGTGGATGGATGGAGGGATAGAGAGTTAGTGTGACAACTTAGATTGGATGCTTAGACATCTCCATGTCTTAATGATCAACATTGTATTCATCCTGTTTTGAAGATGTGAACATCAAAAGTTATAACAAAATTTAGGCTTCAAAATATGTTTTAAGGGGTCCCCTTCAGAATATTGAAATTACAGAACATCGAACCTCTGATTATTGAGGACTAGATGATTGAAGTTCTGTAATATCAAATTCAAAAAAAAAAAACTAAAACATGAAAACTTCTTATTTCATGTTTTTCCTGGGATCAAGCTCCCTTGCATCCCCCTCACCCCCTGCTATTAAAATACACCAACTCCAAGATCCCACTACAGTGAAGAGAATGCCACGGAATGGGAAATGTACTATTTTCTTCACTGTAGTGCAATCTCGGAGTTGATATATTTAAGTAGCAGGGGGGTTGGGGTGCAGGCGGACTTGCACCCCTGCAAAAACTTACAAGCAGAGTTTTTATCTTTTTTTAATTTAGTGTAATTTCGTGTTCAATGTTGTAGAACATCAATCATCTCATCCGTAGTGATCTGTGGTTCGATGTTCTGCAACTTCAAGCATTTGAAGTGACCTGTTTTAAGATATTTTATATGTGGTTTTAATTGTGGCATTTTTTTTCTGTTTTGTATTTCTTAATTGACAGATATAGTTTTTTTAGGGTTGTTTGCACTTTAAATGTGCTACAATTCAAATTAAACATTTTTTGGTATGTGAGTTTATTTATTATTTAAACTCGTACTTTTTTGCATTTGTTCTGATGTGTCCCAAGTTCGGGGGATGAAAGCACTGTTTTTATCGAATAAATTGTCATTTTTGCTCTACATTTCAATACTTGTTGAAAATATATTGTGCTTAAGTTTTCTCCCTTATGGCTGTGTGAAGCCTTCATTATTATTCTAAGTTACTGTTAGGATTGCACGGCATACACTCCTGCTTGTGGTTATAAGATATTTGGATTCCAGAGAGGATTCAGTAAAGTACTGCAGTAAATGTGCAAGAGGTTCATGTCGGGCAAAAAAGGATAATGAAAGTACAAAGAAGTAGAACGGCAGACATGAAGTTGTGGGGATCCTGCATTTCAGAGCTATGTGGTTACATTTACCATGGGACAAGTATTTGAAAGGTGGGGTATGTGGAAGTGAACTGATAATATGAGAGTTCAACTGGGCTGAGGGTTTAATAGAGATTAGATACAGAAGGTGGTGAAGTCCAGCAGCCATTGGGTAAACACAACCCCCCCTGGACCAGATAATCAATAAACCAACCAGGGGTACAACCATACAGGATCTGGTCCTCACTAGTAACCCCCATAAACCCTAAGATCTCTGCTGCCTATGCAAAACTGTTCACAGAAACCCTGTTCAAGCATGTTAATAATGGCATAGAGACAGCTGTACCCACCAGGAAGAAGTACAAAAAAATCACAAAATCCATAGGCTGTATAACAGAAGGTAGAAAATCATGGCAGAAATTAGGAGGTACAGCATCTAGCAGGACAGAAGTACTCTATCAATCTATGTAAACAACTAAGAGGACAAACAAAGTCTACCAGAGCCAAATTTGAGGTAAATGTGGCCTCCCAACTTATTTTCTTTGTTTAATGTTTTCCTTAACTTCCCCTAGCTTCATTTGTAGGGCTGTAACATGCTGCAGGATCTTTAATTCCATTTTAGTGATTTAGATGTTCCACATAAATTGTTTTGCTTTCTAATCTAATCACCATTTCCTTTAGATATGGATTGTTTAAACCTTTAAACCTCAAAATGCAATGGGGGGTGGAATTTTAACCTCCACCAGACACTCAGCTGTTGAGCTAGTCAGTCATCTTATATGGTGGCTCACTCGGTACCTTCCTGACTCCCACTGTCTTGCATTTTAACATCTACAGTAACCTGCTCAGATTTGTTCCTGCTTTACAGACCTTTTCAATAAACATTTCTACAACGTGGGAGGTGGTCAACTGATGCAGAAAACCAAGTACAGAACACTTCATAATAATGTGGTGGTCATGAACTTCTGGGTTATGCAAATTAACTCTGAGCTCTTTCAATGCAAGACAGCCACCTTTCATCCAGTGAATAAACTCTGTGTTTCACACTCATATAAAGACAGGGAACAGATAACAATAATAATGAATAAACATTGAAAATGTAAGGATCCTAACTGTAACACCCCACAACAATGATAACTTAATGGCAAATATTCAACTATGTGTTAAATCCATGACTGTCATATCTGACTTTTCCTTTACTCTGGGATACAGTGATTCTGGACCTGCAGTAGAGTTATGGGTGCAGGCTACAGGTATAATCTTTGGAATATGTTTGTGCTTTTTTATATACCATATTAGAATCACTCTTTTTCAAAATTTCAGGGCATTCACAATACTGACAGCTGCCCGATTTTTCTGCATTTGCCCATTTTGTAATAATGAATTAGAAGAAACTTCTGCAGTGTAAGGGCAAATATCATTATGTAGGGCTTCACCATGGTTTCAACCCAATTCTCTGCTACATATGCTTAAAGAATGACTGTTAAAAATGTTAAGTGCTTAATAAAATACATTTAATCATACCCTATTATATTTTCAGATAAAATGCTGAATGTATTATCATATTGTTTTCCCCTCTAGCCCTTTCCTCAGCTTAGTTTTGCTGCTAGTATTTAAACTATAATTTGTGTTTGCGCATTTTTAAGTCAAGGAAACATTTCATTAAGCTCATGTGATTTCGAAATGATTTGATTACACAGTGCTCTTAACTTCATGCAACCAAAACCCATACCCACCCCTTACTTTAATTTTAACATATTTCCAGTTTCTGTATCAAATTATTATTTGGTGAATAAAGGAACAAATAAAGAACAAACTTCACAAAAAGAAAAAAAAAAAAAAAACAACTGTCACTGATTTTATAAAGTTGCTGCTTAGTCCCTGAAGATAATACTGTAAAAGTGTCACTCTAATTCAAGGCCATTGCCTTATGTTATGTATTACAAAAAATATATTAGAGACACTACATACTGTTATATGGTGAAGCCTATCTCAGGTTGATGTTATCCTCTTATGTGTCACAAAAATATAAAGAGCCATCCTAGGTCATTTTTAGTAACTGGGAGCTGTAGCTTTTCAGGTTAGACTTCATCAGATTTCCCACTGGATTTGTTCTTTGAACTTCTTATGATCTTTTTTGGGAAGTTCAAGGAGAAGGCAAGAATGTCCCTGCCACATAAGTATAATAAGTCATTTTTTCTGTTCATGCAGTTCCTAAAGGTTTCCACTGCTGAATAACCTAAGCCCCTAGTGAAGCCCAAGAAAAATAAAATCATTTCACCTCTAGAGGAAGGGATTGAAAAGACATCCAGAGAGCAAAACAAAATCTCTAAATTGCTCCTGGTTGATTTATATAAGGTTTCTGTAACCCAAGTTTAGTTAATTCCCACAGCAAAGTAATTGCATCACGTTATGAAGCAATTTCTCTATGAAGCACAATATAAAACAATAACAGTAGTTCAGCAGTGGCATTGTATATAAAATGATTCTGACATTTACAAGAAACTGTTTTTCTAAAATATGCCAGCACTTCAACCTTATTATTTTGAAGGTCATATTAAGACATACTTTGTCCTGAAAGTTAAAGTAAAAGTTTTGTTTCTGAAAGAACTTACTGTCTCCAGAGGACAACCCCAAAGAGACCAATTCTATGTGTAAGAAAAGAACACTTAAGTCTTCAGGTCTTATTAAACTGTTAACATCAGATGGGTTGTGTTTCGTTTGCTTAGTGCCTATATTTCTTTATGCTAGATTCATTTAGCAATTCTCCCTTGTGCTGTATATTTTTACTGGGTAACAAAATATTATGTTGAGATTGCCTTATAACTATTATAGATATCACACAAAAATGAATATGATCATTATGAAGCAGAAATTACTATTGATTTTTATAGCCTGTATTTTGATGTGCCTATTAGAATGCCAGCTAAATTTTGTGTTTTATTTCATCATCACAATACATAAGCATGCCGTGTAAAAAGAAAATGTACCTGGAATTTTGGTACAGAATATTACTTGACTAGGTTTTGTACTTAAACATGTGGTGTGTGGTGTAACAACTGACAATAGATCAAAAAATCTCTAATAATAAGGCACTCATTTCATTTCTGAAATACATCTACTTTTATTCCCCATGTAAACTACAGACCTTACCATTTTAACTCTTGAGGTTCTGAGTTTCAAAGTAGTACATATTTATGCATTTGTTAAACGGATGATTAAAGTTGTCCAAGGGATTCTTTTCAGTCATAATTCATGTACATTAGCAACATACATGTCAGCAAAATGGTCTTGCATTTTCAACACCTGCATTATGAAGTCCCATTCTTACTCTAATTACTCCCATCTATATTTCTCAGTGAAATTATACCAATCAACAAAACAGATATGTATTGGCACCAGCATCATTATGATGTCCCCCACACATTCAGACAATTCAGTTATCTCAAAAGTCTTCAAAATTTGTTTCCTATTCATGAGACAGTTATCAACTGCATAAAATATGCATATGCCTCATCAGGTTGTGTGCTAAAATATTGCTTAATATTTAGATGTGTGACTTTATCATGCTATAAATACTATATTGTATGATTAATGTGGTGACCTCCAGTTAAATGATGTATTCCTCAGTGTTGTATAATGTATTTTTGTTAGCATATGCTAATTGCTGGTGGAAATGAAATGTGGAGCTTTCCTCCCTGGATTTACTGGGAGAGCGATTGGCTAAACAATCAGCAAAAAAAATGTAAACCACCACTAAACATAAATATGAGTCCCTAGATTTGTTGCAGATTTCAACAACAAACAGTGATGATCTTTAATTATCTGTGCCAGAGTTTAGGAATGAAGAAATAACTCTCCTGAAAGATGAAAGCACTGATATTGTCAGTGGAACACCTCTCTCTCTCTCCATCAACCACTTAAGCATAGGTTAACAAACATTTGTTGCCTTTTCATGGCTGTTGATATGGTGAGATTAAAGCAGGGACCAATCTGAAATAGTTATATTTTAAAAAGGACATTTACAGGTCTCAAGGGCACTTCATGCCTTTTGGACAGCAATAACCAATTGTCTTAAGATGTTTTCACAATACAGGTTAAACCATTCAGTTTCTATGACATTAAATAGCTGTATGAGTTTTTTGTTTTGTTTTTTAATCATTTAGATTGCTTAAGAGCAATTTTAGTTACTATAATGATGAGTCCAACTAGGTTCACATGTACAATTTTATAAAAGCAACCAGGAATATTGTACTTAGTATGACATGAGCCTATCACATGTCAAGTGCTTTACAGTACTTTTTTATAGGGGGGCTGTTATGTCAGGTTTGTGCCAGCATAAGCAAATGCACTAAACCGTTCCTCCATATGCACTTCAAATTAGCTCTACTTTGTTTTTTTGTCATGAGTTATCAGCTGTCTTGAGGTGAATTCTGGGCAGCCAGATATTCATAAATGCTTTCTCAGCTGGTATGTATATTTAGGAATATTAAAGCATTGAGATGGAATGTCCATACCATGGCAAACTAAACCATTATACAAAATATAATTAAGAATGATCTGTATTTTCTCCTATTACAGAAAACAAAAAATAAAATGAATGCAAATGTATTAAAATTATATTAAAATATTTAAGAAATTAAAAAACTATGTTGCATAGAACTGAAAATGCTTACCTGCAGATTCGTACTTCATTTTGTAAAGTGTGCCATTTCACATTTAATCTATTCTGTATACAGCACAGGTTTAAACTATATAATTAACAACTTCAATTGCACATTTATAGCAGAGGCATGTTTTGCTCCCAAATGTTTATAATTGGAAAACAAGCTTGAAAATACTGTGTAATGAGCAGCTCAAAACCTAGGCTGGCAGGCCTTTATTGTGCAACTATAGCTGATAAAAAGTGCCAGGTGACAATGCTCATTTTAGTTAAAGACTTGCTTGTGTCATGTTCCATTATAAAAGTAAGTGAAAGCCATTTGTTTGCCACCTGTTAGAAAATATGGCCCACATAGTCATCAGCTACCTTTTAAATTCTGTTTTTCATGCAACTCTATTGATTTTGTAAAATGTACAGCCTGAGTAAAGCATACAGAATGAAAGAAACTATTTCAGTGAAATCACAGCTGCTGTTCAAGGCATTAAAATGGCTTTATTACCGTTAGCTTTACCTTTCCTTTTCTCCAGCTGTGAGGCCAGTGCAAACATTTTAAAACAATGATTATTTACGTATTTTAAGCATACTTTTCCACAGAATGTTTTGTCCTATAAATTGACTTCTGTCTGATCTGTAAAGTCTTGATTTGGGAAGAGTGACACCTTTTTTTCTGGGAATGAAGGACATACATTTCTCTTTTACTTGCACAAGTCAGAATACCTTACTACAAGCTGAGCAGTGAAAAGTCCCTTTTCTGAACCCTGGACACATTTTGCTGGTAGCCAAATATAACTGTTTATAGGTAAGCACAAAATATCCCATTTTGATAACTGTTCAGCTTTAGACAAGATCTGTCTGCTGCTGATCTAAAGATCTCATATGTTTCATAACCAAACATTTTTTGGAATTTTAGTACTTCTGCATCCCAGTGTCTGGTTGTCTAAAACAACAGCAAATGCTAGGTTTAATGATAATCCACATAGGATACAGTAGAAGAACAAAGGTTACCTTCATTTAGCAAGCCTGTAGCTCGCATGTATCCCAAAATCTCATAAATGTTTTTGGTAAATAATCATTTTGCACAGTAGTTTCCAAGCCGTGAAATTAATTTTCCAATTACAATTTTGAAGAGGTCTCTTGCAAAGGTTTTTAGGAAGGTCTACTAGAGTTCTTGCTAAACTCTAACTGCAGTTGGAATTAGTTTCACTTGATCTGAATTCATAACATCTTTCATCCTTCCTTAATCACTCCTGTAATAGCTTATTTATTTTTCCACAGTGAAAAAGGTGACTACTTTCTGCATATTGTGTTATCATTTTTTTGAATGTTTCTTGCACTGAAACTGCATGGACATTCATTTTATTCTGTGTGTAATTGATATCCTGTACCTTTTCTTCCTAGGTCTCCACTGAACATTAACTATTAGAAATTTTCAGTGGAACGATATAAACAAGGTAAAATCAAATGTAGATGCCAGCTTAACAAATGATTTATGTTAGTTCACTCATCCATTCTTGTTTTCTCTCTTTTTTTTTTTGTACATAGAGGGCATATACATTATCCATAGGTTTTGTCTAATGTTAAAACAGCCACAAAATGTCCATAGAAATAAGGTGTGTGTGTTTGTTAGGTTTTAAATTCTGTAATATTTCCTTTTTACAAATCAGGCCCAGCAAAATTATGCACTTTGCTTCCATTGATGACAATGGCCATTTGAATAAAGGGTTTAACTTCAGTGTATTTCATTTTGGAAAAAAAATATATATTGAATTGTATGAGAGCTATCAAGTAATAAGTATCATGGAACTATAAGAAAGTTGTTTAGCTTGATTTAAAAATAGAAAGACCATACAGAGCAGTAAAACACAAGGATATAATGATTAACAAAACAAGCAATGCAAAGACCCAGAATTGACATCTACACTACTGTAAGTGTCTGCAAACACTTCCATAGCTGGCTATCATGAATTCTTCCCAATCCTTACCTATTTGTTTTTCAAAAACTAGTACTCCTGGCATACATAAAATGATAATTCTCATGATCTCTTTTAGGTTCTGTCTTCATTGGAGTCAGCAATATCTAACAAGATGGTACAGTGTTGCATAAAATAAACACACATCAGTTAAAGCTTATGGCAGACTTCTAAAGCATGAAGAGGAGTGGTCTAAAATGACATCTTTGTTTAGTTTAGTGGAATTCTTTTGAAAGAGCATATGAGTAGAAATCAATACAAAAGCAGATGAGAATCAGTCAAGTGCCAAAAAAAGTCCATAAATATAGAGGTAAGTATAAACAACTCTTAGAACAACCACATGCTGACCAGGGTTTGACGCAGGAATCGGTAATGAGATGTGAATTTAAACCAAAAGATGGAAGGCTAATAATGGCAGCCCGAGACAGTGGGCTATATACCTGTAGGATTGTAAAGCATGCAGAAGAAGTGGGAGAAACAAATGGAGGTTCTTAAGACAACTGTAAATTGCATGTCTTGTTGCTGGGTGTGATACAACCATGGCTGATTGCCTCTATGCTGAAAGGCATAATATTTTGCCAAGACTGCATTAAGGATTGTGCAAATACTATGAGATATTCATAGCTGAGCAATTTTGGAAACATGAACCACACAGCTCAGAGTTATCACGTATTACTAACAGTTGAGAAAATAGATGTTAGAAAACCAGATAAAGTAGTTAACAAAATGCAAAAGTAGCAAAGATTACTCAAGATGTATAATATCTGGTATGCAGAGATCCACAAAATAATGAAATGTAACATCTGTAAGGAGAAATGAGAACAATGTGGAAGGAAGATACCCAGACTGTTCTAATAGTAGTAGGAGTAACAGGACTGATAAAAACAATGAATTTACAATCATACTTAAATACACTACCAATACATGAAGCCCTATATGAACTGCAAAAGGAGGCAGTTCTAGGTGCTGAGAAGGCCAGACTTGGCTAACATCAAAGGTACAGGCAAAGTAGTTTTATGAACTCTAATCATGCCTTATGAAATATGAGTAAGTTCCATTCCCACCACAGTATTAGAAACACAAAACAGTTGGAAATATTAAAGACAGAAATAAAAAATAAAAATAAAACCTTTCAGGTGAAGCAACATTGAGCAGCCTGGAAAAGTAAGAGTTAGAGGAAGTGAGAAAAGATTAAAAAAACATCTTTCAAAGGTCTAAAAAGAAACAAGGACATAGGGAAGAAAGAGACCTGGTATGGTGTGCTATTTATGTAGTGAGGAAAGCCAAACAATAACCAGTTCAAAAAATGCAGATGCAAAGATATTTTAGTTAAAATGCAAATAAATAATACCAGAATGTGGTAAATTTCCTCATATAAAAAACAAGATTGCAAAGGGGACATGTAAAAAAAAGTTAATCAAAACAGAGATTAAGAAATAGAAATGAAGTGGAATATCTGTGAAGTGAAGGTTTTAGTGGTAAAACAATATGCTTCTGAAGTCCCAGTAATATATCTACATTGTTTGCATGTCCCACAAGGAAATGTATCAACATTGAAACTAGTTTCTCCCTCTTTATTCCTACACAGTGCACCCCTCTCCAAAATAGTCTTGATGTTGACAACCCTTTTATAGGTAAAGATGGGCAAATCACCAATGATTCTACTCAACTCTGAGTTATCCAACACCACTTCAACAGTAGTATTTAAACACATGAATAAAGTTGTTTTAGGCAAGGGACATTATACATGTAAGACAACTAATGTGGTTTATTCAGCTATGTGTAATTCATGTGAACATTTTATATAGGGAAGGCCATTAGAGTATTGAATAAATGTATATATGAGCATATTTTGGCTATACGTAAAAAAGATATGACTAATGCATTGGCAAAACATTCTGTAACATGTCCCAGTTTCAACAAGTTTTCTTTTTCATACTAGAAAGAGTTAATAATGACATTTACAGTGGAAATTTTAAAGTAATTTTAGAATGCTGTTGTGTCTTTCGGCTTTTCCCAGTTAGGGGTTGCCACAGCGGATCTCTGGTCCGCTAATGATTGTCAGTAGATTTTTACATGCCAAGTTGCCGGCCCTGATGCACAACCTTCAATGAAGGTACACCCATTCACACGTCTCCATACAGAAGATGCTAAAGCTGAGAATCAAACAGGAAAACGTCTTACTGTGAGGTGACAATGCTACCGCAGCACCACCACCACAGTCTAAAGTCATTTTAGAATGTAAGAAAACTTTATGGCAAATTTTGTTAAATGCAGACCAGCTTCCTGGATTAAATGATATGATAAACATCAAATGCTTTTTACAAGCACAAAGTTTATAAAGTAATACTTTTTATTTTATATATTATTTTAAAGTGTCTTGTAAACTATGACACAAGTATGGAGTGTGTATATACATTTTTTACTGGTTAATTTAGTAACATGTGATATGGTTGTTAGCTATTTAAATGATGTAATTAGTATGGGTGTTGTTTCTGATGAAGTTCATATTTTATTAAATTGGACGAAAGTGCTAAGAAGGTTGTGGCATCTGTTTTCTCCTATCTACTGACAGTTTATTTATTTGGTTTCTTCATTGTGTGTGAGTGAACTATTCAAGTTTTGGGCTGTTTGGTTATTGCAGGAGAAGATTCAAGTCAAGAGACTTTGCTCAACCTCAGCACCCATCCTGTTCCTGAGTCGGGGACGAGTTTCAGTGAACTGATTACAAATACAATTTCAGTGGCAATTCGTGAGGCTCTGGCTCGTCAGTTGGGGAACAGGAATGTTTCGAACATTTCAAACGTTAATCCAGGAAGCAAGCAAGATGACGTTTTAGCCAATGTGGGCGTTGTTCTGAGTATGGTATCTTCAGCAGTGTCGGTGAATGCCAGTTCCTTGTCTACAGCAAATAGGACTGGATTAAATAGTTTTGCCGGTTCGGATGGCATCACTGAGAGTATTTTGAAGGAGACTAGTAATCCATTCCACAGTACAAACAATGGAACAGGTGCTAGTCAAGTAAGTGACATTGCAGTTCCATCTAGTCTGGATGAATTTACTAACTGCAAAAATGATATTTTTCAATTGAAAAGACTGTGCACTAAAATAGTATCATTACAGTTGGAAATATTTTGCCTAGAAGAAAATATAAATTTAAAATGTGTACCCTTTGGCATGAGAGTGTTCAAATTCCCTAATTGTGTCATGCAAGGGAATAGGCTTTACACTCGGTTAGTTGAACTTTTTAACAGTACAGGACTCACCCACATGAACATGTTAATTGAACACTGCAAGGCTGAATTGGTGGTTCTTAAAAAGTAAACGTTGACTCTAGATAACAAAATTAGGGTCTCAGAAGCTTTTGGGTCTTTGTCGTTCTTATATTTTGGAATCACAGCTAAATTGGAGAAGCACAGAGCTTCAGTTATTTTAAGAAAGCAGGGTAAGCTCAAGAGAGACCTTGCTGCTTATTCTTCCAACGTAGCTTACCCAGTGAAAATGTATAAGGACAACAAGGGCACTTCAAGCCCTAGCGGTACCAACGGGTTGCAAGTCAACAATTCAGATACAGCCACTAATAGTACAGGTTCAGTGGTGTGTCCTGTTAATGACAATGTAAACAATGGAGGCACTCACATAGACAATGTTGTAGCCTCTACTTTGCACAGGCGGTTTCTGCTGTCAACAAATCTGGACCCTTTTTAATGGACAAAAAAGGCAACAAAAAGACTCTGAGATGGTCCTGGAAGGTCCAAACAAGGAGAAAGGAAAAGGGCAAGGGGCGCAAGAAGAACTAGATTTTTCTATTAATGTGCACAATTTGACTGGTGATGCTATGTCCAATGATACAATTTCTGTACTTAAAAAGGTTTTTCTTTTATTCCATCTAACACAGTGAATACATCTCGATTAATAGTAGATTTGAAGTTATACTTAAGGAAACTCAATTTAATGTATATTTTTGGAGGAGTTGTTTGACCTGAACTGCAAGAATTTGAAATTAAGAAAAAAAAGTACTTATAATCCTTTGTTAAATTCCACACTCATGGTTTTTGCAAAGTTATGCGAACAAGACTTCAGAAAGTTAAGAGTAATTCATGACAGTAAATTGAATCTCCCTCTTACTGAAAAGTTAGCATTGGATGATTTGGCAAAAAATAAACGTTGGCATATTATGAAAGCTGACAAGCGCGGCACTATTGTAGTAATGAGGTCTACAGATTATAGTGCAGCATTAAAAACCCTTTTGAATGATGACACTTGTTACAAAAAAGTCACAGCAGACTTCATCACACAGAGTTTTCTAAGACTAGATACCTGTTTGATTTGTTCAGTCAGGGGAATTTAGATTATTCTGTCTATAACTTTTTATTAGTTGAACATCCTAAACTGGCAACACTATTTGGTATTCCCAAGGTACATAAAAATAGGGAAGACCCTCCCTTTAGACCTATAGTGTCTGCCAGTTTTTCAAAGGCTGAATCTATTTCTATATGGCTGGACAAACTTGAATCCTATTGTGCAAAACTCAAACTTTTATTTGAGAAATTCATGGCATCTGTTAGAATCATTGAGTCAACTAGACAAAATTGAAATGCCTATTAAATTTGTATCATTAGATGTTGTGTCTCTTTACACGTGTATAGACCAAACCACAGGTATAGAATATTTAAGAGACTATTTGAGTCAATATACTGACTTTGATAATAATCTTGTCGGTACAATTTGTACCTTGATAGAACTTGTATTGGAGAACAATTTCTTTAGGTTTGAAAACACACTTTTTCAGCAAATATCAGGCATTGCGATGGGTTCTAGGATAGCACCATGTTTTGCCAATTTAGTGATGGCAATGTGGGAGATTAGGTTCCTTATTACTCACCCTTTAGCTGAAAACATATTATATAGGTGTTACATAGACATTTTTTTATGGAAAGGGGATTTAGAAACCTTTTTGACGTTTGTACAACATTTGAATTGTTCCACTGACTTTTTGAAATTTACAATGGCAAATTTTGGTGACAGTATTGACTTTTTGGATTTACATTTGGCTTTCAATTATGACAATTCAAATTTTGAAAGCAGTATTTACAGGAAGTCAACATTTGCCAACCAATATTTACACCGTGATAGTTTACATCCAGAATTTATGAAACATGGAGGTGTAAAAGGACAATTCATTAGACTTAGTTGTTTAACTAGTAATGACAAGATTTTCCAGTGGAAGACACACAAACTTAGTGGGTTTTTTTTGTATAAAGGGGGTATGATTTAACTTGGTTAAATGGTATCATTAATGAGGTCATTGGTCTTAGATCACACAAAGCCTGTCCTATTTTAAATCAAGCAGATGACCAGGTCCATCGCAGGCTAGAAATAGTCACAAAAGTAAATGATTATTCTTTGGCCTTTCCAATTCCGATCACCAATGAGATAGATGGTATACATTAAAAACATCATTTTGGATAATTGGAAAGTGGTGTTGGGTAACTCAGAGTTGAGTAGAATCATTGGTGATTTGCCCATCTTTACCTACAAAAGGGTTGTCAACATCAAGACTATTTTGGACAGGGGTGCTTTGTGTAGAAACAAAGAGGGAGAAACTAGTTTCAGTGCTGGCACTTTTCCTTGTGGGACATGCAAACAATGCAGATATATTACTGGGACTTCAACAGTAGTATTTATACACATGAATAAAGTTGTTTTAGGCAAGGGACATTACACATGCAAGACAACTAATGTCGTTTATTTAGCTATGTGCAATTCATGTGAACATTTTTATATAGGGAAGACGATTAGAACATTGAATAAATGTATATATGAGCACATTTTGGCCATACATAAACAAGATATGTCTAATGCATTGGCAAAACACCACAGTCTAAAGTAATTTTAGAATGTAAGGAAACTTTATGGCAAATTTTGTTAAATGCAGTCCAGCTACCTGGATTAAACAATATGATAAACATCAAATGCTTTTTACAAGCACAAAGGTTATAAAGTAATTTTTATTTTATATGTTATTTTAAAGTGTCTTGTAAACTATGACACAAGTATGGGGTGTGTATATACATTTTTTACTGGTTAATTTAGTAATGTGATATGGTTGTTAGCTATTTAAATGATGTAATTAGTATAGGTGTTGTTTCTGATGAAGTTCATATTTTATTAAATTGGACGTAAGCGATAAGAAGGTTGTGGCATCTGTTTTCTCCTATCTACTGACAGTTTATTTATTTGGTTTCTTCGTTGTGTGTGTGAACTATGCAAAAATTACTTATGCACATCCCAAACAGACACTACCCTAATAAACAAAAGAAAAATGATAATATGCCTTAATAATGAAAGTGCAAGCCATCCCCAGAATTACAGGCCAATGACTTGCCTCATAATAAATTATATGCTGGAACTGATGTAGACAGAGTTAGTAGACATCAAGGAAATATTTATTTATTTTTTATTATTTATTTATTTACTGGGGAAGTCCGACTGGGCCTGAAGCGCATTTACAGTGTAGGCCTGGGGTGAATAGCACCACAGAAATATACATAAAATACAATAATTAGATAGTACAATAGTATACATATAGTAAGATGCAGAATATACATTGTCTAATTAGTCTATACAAAGAAGTATTCGGTACAATTTTCTAGTAGATACAGGCTCAAAAAGAAAAACACAAGGATTTCAATAAAGATCATTGTGAAAAAAATAAAATCAGTACTGTGCACATATTAAATAATAGTTATGAACAAATGTGATTTCCTTTCTATATATATATATATATATATATATATATTTTTTTTTTTTTTAGTAGTAATAACACTGAGAAGAGGGACAAAATGAGGTAAGGAGAGGACAGTGTGATGAGAGTTATAGATATCTTCTCAGTCAGGTTTGGTATAGGAGCAATGCCAGTTTTTGGGTAGATGTTCAAATAGTAGATTCACATGTGTTTTGAATGGTGTGTGGTAGAGAGTTCCATAATTTGGCTATTTAATTTGAGAATAGGATTTTACTGTGAATGTTGTTAGCTTTGTTTACTGTGAGAAAGTTTCTGTCTAAAGAACTTACAATAGAACGCAAAGGAAATAAAAAGTATTATGGTACAAAGGGACATTTCTTGTTAAATAAAGATATAATAGAGATATGTAAAGAGGGAAATAATCCTTAAGTATTACACAGATTATAAAAAAAAAATTCAGCATCATCCCACTTTCATAGATAATGGAATATTTACAGATAAAATACATCCCACGTTAATCTACTACATTGCAATGACTCCAAAATAATATGGAACTGCTTTGCAACTAAGTCATGATAATGAGCAAATTATTTCTCCAGGGATCAATATTCCAAAAGGTGTATTTCAAGGCTATTCCTTGTAACCAGTGCTGCTTTGCCTTGCCATTAACCTGCTTACCTAATCAACTAGGCAATAGATACAAGCTAACTTCCAGAAAACTAAATACGTATAATTAAATACTTTGAATGCATGCTACAGGTATACAGCAAATTATTTTTTCTACCCAGTTTCCTATCTGCAGATTTCATAATACCTCCTGCAGCCATACCTCTCAAATTCTTAATGAAGAAATATGGGCAAACCCTAAAATAAGAATGGGATTAAGGCCCTAAATAGATACACATTTTAACTATTACTCTTATGGACTTAGAAAGTTGCTAGAATAACAGGAATTGTGTTAGATTGCATTTTCTGAAGACTATGAAGTCTGAAACATAGATGTATGTCATTATTTAATAACTTCAATCATCAATGCCTTTCTTAGAAAACCAAAAATTTGGTGATGAACAGACCAGAACTATGAGGCAAAAATCTGGACATTCTGGGAAAATCTGGACAGTTGAGAGGTATGCCTGCAGCCTTAGTAATGCATATATCTTAGAAGTCTAACTCCTTAGCAGAATACTTAAACATACATTTCAAGAAGTAAGTCATTCCATGTAAATGGTCAAAAAAGTCATGCAAAGAGTCAACTGATCAAGCCCAAATGAGAAATATCTCATCAACAAAACATGCATAGAATAAAAGCAAATCCCGAAAGACATTATTGCTACCAAAACCACACTCTGATTCCCAGTAGGCAAGAACCATATTCATGTAGCTGTTTGCATACTTAGTGCCCATTCTTACACTTACCTTTTGAATATAATATTTATCCGCAACATAAATACATTACTGGTAAGAATCACATCAAATAAAAAAAATCAAATAGATCTGCTCAGTAGTGTATATAGAATGCTTAGACAAAAATAATCTAATATGTTCTATACCAATCTCATTTGGGATAACTGTGAAAAATGAAACTACATCAATTGTCACCAAAAAGTAATCATCAACAGAACAAGTATTCATCCAGTGATGGAGACTCCCTAAAAAAATGTTTTGTATCTTGGAGGACATTTGCAGTTTTGTCAATAATAGGGCAAAGGTGTTTCTCAACATAAATAGTTATTGGTTCCATAACCCACCCCCTACCAGAGAATATAGGTCACATGGGGGATTGTACAAGAATTTATGGACCTGAGAAAGTCCATATATTAAAGGTATTAAATGATATTTAACCTGAAAATGTTCAAATAGGTCCCTATTAATAACCCCCTTCCATTAAAAAATCATATGCATACACAGTCACTTTATCTATAATCACACTCACATCAGTTTTTGTACATTCACCATATGTAGACATATCAGGCAACATACACATCATACTATCAACATACTTCACAGTATCCATCACAACAACCCCCCCCCCCATCAGCAGGGCGAATATACAGCTCTTCACAAGAAATCAGATTATTTAAATTCTCAAACTGATTCTTATTCATATTATAAAATCTTTTATCCATCTTTTTATTAAAAAGCTCATAAATATCCTCTTCACAGGGTTTACTAAATACTTCTATAATAGCTAGGTTAACAGGTCTATAACTACTAGGCTTCTTTAACACAGGTACAGGAGGAGACACATTACCATGTATCAATTTCAGAATCATATTATAAATAAACAGTTTCAGATCTAATAAAATGTCCTGTAGACTCAACCCTCTAGTTGGTATAAAAGACAGGCCAAGATATATTAATTATTAAATCTTCAGTATTTTCCTTCACGCGGCTGGACCCAGCTCCAACTGGCCATCGAATTTCAGCCATTTGCGACAGGCCCTGCTCTTGCTCCTTGATCTTCCCCTCATTTCCTGCCTCACTGGTCCCAGTAACCGAAGATATAAAAAATGCTGCGGATTGCTTGGGTGCACAGAATCACATCCCACTCTTGAGGTCACACCCTCAGCCATACCTGATCCATTAATATTCATAGAATCAAGCTATGAGGGTATTGCTATGTCTGAGGCACAACAATTAAAAAGACCAGCATTATTAGCCTTATTAACTGTCAATGAATCAGAGATAGCTGGCAATGCTCGCAAAATAACAGATGTGCCAGAGTCTAAAACAGATGCATCAGGCTCAGTCGCACTAGGTACACCATTCTGTCCTGACCTCTTAATATTACTGACTCTTGGCCATGAAAAAATTCTCCCCTCCTTAAAGTCATTAATATTTCGCTGAGGCTTTCATTTTGTCTCTATGAGAAGTATTATCATAAACCATAATATCCAATAACAAGTCATTCAGCTTTTGATTATACAACATAGAGCTCAAAATATTAGAAACTTTCTCAATGTCACGCACTATATCATTTGTGCAATGATATTTCAATTGGATCAAAAAAACTTATTAGCAGTTCAGTATATCTTAAACCAGTTTCAAGATTAAGGTTTTGCCAGTCTTTAAGTAAAGCAGGTATAGTGTTACCATATGTAGGCATCTTACAGACACGCATCCCTGTAGGAATAACTCTGAGCTAAGAGAAAATGAAGAAAAACTCCTAATAGAAACCCTGGCTCCAGATGCATTGCTTAACATCTGGGAGAAAGTATTAGCATCTTTACACAAATATTTGACCATTATTAAAAATTACTTAAGTTCACACAAAAAAGAGACACCAACCAGATAAATAGGAACAAAAGTACTTCTTAAGTGAGAACCTGTAAGCCTTCCTAGGAACTATCAATCAGTAATATGGGTTAAGAAAATAATATAAGTTAGATACCGAAATTGATTGTGATTGAGTTTATAGCCTTCTAAGAAAAAATCAGTAATGACAATAGAATACAGAGGTAATGCAAGAAAGTAATATGGAAAGAATGATCATCTGTTTCCATTAAAAAAATGGAGAGTTATAAAAAGGGGTAGAATCCAAGTGTGGCATACATAAGAAAGCATTTGACAGCATCCCTCATGCATGGATAATGGAATGCTTACAGATCTATAGAGTACACCATGCACTGATTTATTACATTGCAATGACTATGAAACAGTACCAAACCAAAATGCAATTAAGCCAGTGGCATTCCTTGTCACCACTGCTGTTTTGTCTTGCCCTTAACCCATTAAGCTCTTTACTTAATTGACTAGGTTTTGGTTATGGTCATAGCCTGTCCTCTGGAAACCAACCTTTTACAAAGGTGACCCTTCTGTCTTTTATGGGTGATTTTAAATTGTATAGTACATCAGATAAAGATATGAAAGCACAAATATATATATGGACAATGTTTTTGAAATGATATAAGAATATTTGGTCTTGATAAATAAATGTGCAAAATATTTATGAAAGGAAAGATGCAGCACTAGGAAAATGTCAGCATGGAGCAGGGATGTAATATAAAGGAACTCAAACAGTGGGAGCATAAAATATTTGGGAATAGATAAAAGATCATAAATAAATCATGAGCAAATGAGAACAAAGCTTAGTTTGAGATACTTCAAAAGACAAAATATAATATTGAAAACTGCTGTGACATCTAGGAATGAATTCCAAGCTGAAAAATCCCTTTGCTCTTTACATTTTAACTTGTTCATTTGGTGTAATTGACCCTAACCAGCTGAACAAGAACATGAAAAAATATGCTAAATGCTTGTTTAATGATATACAAAAAACAGTGCTTACCAAGCTGCATATCCCTCACTCTGAAGGAGGTATGAGTCACCTCCAAATTGACTACATATGTAGATCTGCATTCATGAGACTGCATCCATATTCGATGGCCTCATCAGATCCTACTCTGCTGAAGGTTCTAAAGCATGAAGAGATGTCTAAAATTACATCTTTGCATAGTTCAGTAGAAGTATTTCAGCCAAGAATGGAAATGGAAATTACACTAGGACCAGATGATTATCAGCAGGAACTGAAAGTGCCAAGAAACAAAAGAATGTAAAGAGAGGGACACTAAGAAAAAGAAAACAAGCAATTATAAGTCTGAATTTGTCCATAACAGACTTAATAAGAAAAAAGTCTTGTACTTTCAAAACTGCCATATAGCGGAAGCACCTGATGTCCTTTTAGAGTCATTTGCATATATCCCATGTGCATCAAATGCTAGAGGTTTAAGGAATCACACAGTGGAAACTCTAGCTTCGATAGATTTCTCTTTTAGTTTTAATTTTTGTCCTGGTAAGACTATTTGTATTTCTTTTACATTTTAGCATTTCTGTTGCTAACTGTTTTTGTCTATTTCTTGCTCGATTGCCATCCAAGATGATTCTGCAAATTTGACCAAGAATGCCCTCTTAAAATTGTCTCCATGGTTTCATCTTTTACACTATTTGAATCTGATGACTTCAACAGATGTCTGTGCAGTCCACAACTGCAGACTGATAAATATAATCAACTTTAAGGAGACCAATACTTTCTTTGGACTTAAGGATATATAATCTTTTTGAATGCATTTTATATATACTTTCATAGGCAAGAAACAGTTTTCTTTCCTATTCTATTCTTACAACACTTTTCAGAGCCATTCGATCATATCATAGGAGTTTAGCAGAACAAGGAGGGCAAATTGTTCTATATTTTTATCTTTATTTTTAGATGTCAATCAGTTTTTCAGTTCTAGTTACAACTTTATGAAATATTCCTTACTAAAGAGGTTCTTATTTATTCATGATGCATTGTTAATGGTTAACCTCTTGCTAGATACTTATACATGCCATCTTATTCTACTTTTTATCACCATATCACTCTTGGGTTGACATTTTCTTGATGCTGCTAGCTTCCTACTGTACATTTGCCTTTTACACATTTGTCACAGCTAGGACATCATTCTTATAACATCTGAAAACATTTTAAAATTGTGCATTCACTCCCAAATGCATAACAAATGAGCTTCATAGTTTTATATATTCTTGCAAAAAGAATGGAGTTGTCATTTGAAAGGATTTTTTCTGAACATCTGACTGTATGCATAGTCCTAATTTAAGTAAACTTTTTAGTGGACTACGGGCATGGTCTATTTTAAGAAAATCTCTTAAAGGGCTGAGGGCAAGGTAAAATACCAATAGTAACTAAGAACCACTCTGGATTATCCACACTACATTCCAATAATTTGAACAAAGTCTCTCCTTTTCAAGATTTGGTTGTAAAGTGGTATATATTTATTGTTTTTAATTGCATTATTATTTATTAACATGTGATGAATCCTCTACATGTAAATTCACAATTGCCATGTGGTTGATGTGGTTGACAGTAGCTGTCTTTACTTTGCACTACAGCTGCTGACTTTCTATTTTTTTTTTCTTTTCTTATGATTATATCTTCATATTCTTTCTTTTGCTTGCTGGCACTTTCTTTTTCTACCTGTTCTTTGTCACTTAGATTTCCAAACCTGCTTTCTTCCTACATATCTTGGATAATCTGTAGAAGGATGATATCTTAAGCTCACTTTCTTCACAATTAAGAACTTTCACTGCATTTTCATGTGATGATCAACACCATAGGGATGTGTTTTGGTACTCTGCTGCATAGCTGCAACTCCTAAAGCATGGCTTGTCTTACACATAAGCAATCTATGCTTAAGGTCCTGCTTGTCTAGGGGTAACTGTCAGTCATTTTATTGTTTTTTTTCTATGTAAAGAAACATACACTCCTTTACTTAGGATAACTAACTAAATAAAGGGTATAAAAGTACACCTAGCCAAATGATGAGCTGCTCCTTGCTGTGAATTATTCTAAAGGTTTTATCTACATAGGTGATCCATTTGTTTGTTTTGTTGGATTACCTATATAGTTCTAGATCATCCACAAAAAGGAGGTAAGATGTCATTTAACTAGAGTTTTTACACAGACCAGGATATTAAGTAAATAATTTGATGGGTTAAGGGCAAGGCAAAACAGTTTGCAAGTGACAGTCATTTCCCCATAGCATTGTTATACCTACAATAGTGATGCATCTTTTTTTTTCATTGCATAGTTGTAAAGTTGTTTGTCGTATGCAGTTTGAGTTATCAAAATGAGTTGAGTCTTGTACAAGTGCTAAGCATTCTATAATCTGGGATGGTGAAATTCTGCCAAATATTTTTTGTCATTTACCCATGACATAATGAGATTCTGCCCACTTTTATATCCCTCAGTTATTATTTGGTTTATCAGAAGAATATTTTATTTTATATTATTGAAACATATTCCATAAATGACTTGCCACAACCATTAAAAAGCTACTTGAAGTTCTAAGACTATGGCAACTTTAGCATGTGATAACTTCAAGATATAAGACAATGGGCAGGATTCACAAAGCCTCCGTGTAAGAGATACAAGTCTTACACGGAGGCTGCAGTTAAACGGTGTGACGTCAGCATGTCATGCATATGCATGAGGGCATGCTGAATCACACCTAAGGCTAACACGGTCCGTGGAAGACAGTAGGAGGCGTGTCCGTAGGCCGAGCCCTGCAAGTGGACACACCCCCAGAAAAGTAAAATTGCCCAAAGTAAACACCCACAACAGAGGCCATGGAAATGTGAATAAACACAACACAACTCATGCCCCCACAGACTATAAACATAAAATATATAAATGAACATGTTATATATTTTTTTTAAATCGTAAAGATGTTTGCCCGTGAGTGCGCTCGTTTGCGTGGGCATGCCCGTAGCTTAGCCACAGTTAGCAGTCAGTGGAAAAGGATATAAGAACTACATATGCAAAGTAAGCCAAGAAGCAATAGCGTAGCGGTAGAGACGTTGGCTGAAGAGCAGGCATTCATGGTTCGAGCCCCCACAACATCAATTTTTATTTTTAGTAAAATAAGCACGAAACAAGTCCCTGACAAACATGTACACATATAAAATCATAGTTTATGTAAAATGTAATGAAATAGTCCATTTATTCTGAAGAAATGTGAGATAACAAAACAATAAAAAATGCGAGATGTGCCTATAGCTGAGCTACAGTTTAACAAGGTGAGTGTATCTGCCCGTAGGTGAGCAGTGGTTTAACAGGTGAAAAATGAGTGCCCGTAAGTGAGCAGTGGTTTAACAGGTGTAAAATGAGTGCCCGTAGGTGAGCAGTCATTTAACAGGTGTAAAATGAGTGCCCCTAGCTGAGCTGAGCATAATATGCGTGCTGACAGCCAAATGAAGCGCAAACCAGTGTAACCCGTTTGCGTGGAGCTGTGCGCCGTGCCAACAAGCTAACCGACGGGCAACGTTGAGCAAGCCGTATCAAAACTGCCTTTACACAGACACACCCCTTAGCCTGTCTAGACAGTCATAAAAAATAAAAAGCAGTGGCCAGGTTCAAACCCAGGATACTATGCATCATAGTCAAGGTACTGAACCACTAAGCCATGACAGCAGTACCTAGAAATTCAGTAATAGCAAATATATAGGAATGAATACAAAGTGGAGCATGACAAAGCAGGTTTTGTGAAGTTGATACAATTCCAAAATGGCCAATCACAGATATGTGCGGGAAAAACGGCATATATAAGCCCCATAGGCAGGAATACACAGCATAAATGATTGTAGAACTAACTTGCAGCCAGAATGTCAGGAGTAGGTGAGGGTAGTTGCTTTCGAGCACAGAGGTGGGGCGTTGAGGAGCCCAGATACATGGTCTGGCTCCTAGTCCACAATCATGAGGCCCAACTCATGCAGGGCCAGGTCCTGTGGGGAGCATATAGGGCTGAGGCGTGGGACCAGTTGGCTTATGATCTCACCAGTGCCACAGGGATTCCAAGGACTGGTGAGCAGGTCCGTCATCACCATGCGGACCTGAAGAGACGCAAGCAGGACCAATTGAACCTTTGGATCCAGGAGGCCCGGCAAATGCCCAACGCCCCACTACTGAGTAAGTTACATTTAATTATGTATGTAAGAAATTAAACTAGCTGATATTATGGAGATGTGTATTCCAATATTACTTCATTTATATTACAGCTGCAGGTGTCCGTTCTGCGAACCGCAGAGCCTATGGCGATAGGCTGGTGCGGTTGCACCACTAGGCAGGTCAGTAATCCTCTCCCAGTAACTGTAAAGAAATATAAAAGTATGACAGTTAGCAAAAGAGTGCAGTGTAGTCACTAAGTAATAAAATGTGCAAGTAACAGTGTAAGAGTGTTTGCAAGTATTGCTTGATTACAAAAGTGTGTTGCAGTCTGTAATCCAAACAGAAAAATGAAAATGTCTGAAATAAAGTCTGAAATAAAGATGCCCCACCTGTAATATAATAATACACAACCTGCAGCAGGCTGAAAAGTACAGCTGCAGAAGATGAGCAAATCACATGTGTGAAATATACCCCTGTTGAAATACTGAAACATGACAGAAGTGAGACTGCTGGAAAGGATTGTAATAACTACAGGTAAAACATGTCAATAAAGCCTAGAAGTAAGTACCATCCTGAATAGTAAAATGAAAACAAGTGAGAGAGTGTGCGAAAGAGTTATGAATCCACCAATAAAGTAGTAATAACCCCTGAATAAAGTATACTGCAGTCAGTACAGAATGAAATGAATGTGAGAAGCAGAACCAAACAGCGAAATCTGTTCAAAGTGTTGCTGCATCTGGAATGTGTATCCCAAAATCTGGATATGTCACTCTCAGTCTGCAATATGTAGATAGTATGATTGTCCAACATACCAAACATCCACAGTTGTCTATAGCTATATAAAGCAAATGTAGGAGGATGATGTAGCTGAACAAAGCCAGATATGAATGTGTATGAAGAACAATAAAATGTATATTGATGTAGCAGTAACAGTCCTATCACCAAATTGAAGTAGTTATCATATAGGAAACTGTAGTTAGAACAGTAGTGTGTATATATGTGCAGCTATTAGAAATGTACAGCATATGTATTGGTATTCGAAGGTGTTAATATTATTTTCTTCACCCCACCCTATAACCACATATAACCTATTCCACGTGAAAATGGTATGTGCAATCACAATTAACACCCCTGTACATTTGTCCTGTTGGGTCATAAATATTTGCATGTCCGTTGATGCATCTGCCCTGTTCATACATCCAAACTGATGGCCTGTTGCCATCAATCAACCCTGCATGTTGTTGGACTGTGTATTGCTGTTCAAATTATGCATGTGTTATGCTCGCTGTTCAATAGTGTGAATATCTGGGTGTTTGGTTAATGGGAATACTAATGCATGCTGTTACAACTAATTGCGAATGGTATTATATGTTACTAACCCAAACTGTCATGACATAATGCAAAACATAGGATGACAGGGAAGGCGGGTTCCAGCGGACCCACCTCTCCCACCTGAGCTGGCGAGTGCGCCTGGCACTAGTGCCCAGTCTGGACCCTCCTCCGGTGGCCCTGTGCCACCTGCGGGTGGAAGCGCTGCAGGGGATGGGGCTCGTCCCCCCTCTGCAAGCGTGGCCAGAGGAGAACCACCACTCACCCTCCGTAGCGTCCGGACTGTGGTGCATAGGGAGATCCGGGACTCTGTCCTTGGGCCCCTACGCCAGCTTGATGCAAAGGTGGCACAACTTACGGGCATGCCTGTTGCCCGGCCTACACAGCCCCCTGCACAGCCCCGTCCTGGGCAGTGAAGGAACAGTGGCAACTGCCCATGGGTGGGGATATCAGTTCCACTGCTGCCATCTGTGGGCTCATGGGCTCTGGATATCCAAACATCCGTCCCCGTCAATTGTGTAACCCCCCCACACATGTCATACACTGCCCCTGTATGCATCTTGTTTGTCTTGTCTGTTGACCTACCCAACCTACCTCCCCAGCTATACCGACTTCCTTCACCTGACATACCACTCTCACCTGAAAAAAAAAAAAAAAAGGGCACTCTGTACCCACAAAAAAATTATGCCCCATACATAGTTGCCCATTCCGCACACATGTCTGTTGGACATGGAAACTATCAATTACAATTGGCTGTACAACAAGTATTATTGTTGTCCTGACACCTCTCTCAGGGGTGGAAGGTTTCAAATGTCACACCAAATTACATACATATGCACAGCTGTTGCTGATGAAGAAATGGGCAGCTATGGGCCTTACCTACATCCCTCCTGCAAATCCCAAGCGTGTTTCCCTACTGTCTTACCCTCTTTGTGACCCCTTTTTCACCACTTTCCTGTCTCCCCATTTTCATTTCTTTCAAAGAAAATAGCGCGGGTGTGCGCCAGAGTAAGCACTGTTAAGCGGTTGTAAGCGGGTGTGCGCGTTTGTGCGCAGAGCTAAACGCCAGTGTGCATGTGTGAGCTCTGCGCAAACCAGCGCTAACCCGGTTACAACTGCTTAAAAGTGCCTTAGTCACTCTGATTGACAGGTCCTGTAGTCAGTTCAAAAGCAAAATAAAATCCCACTGTCAGTCCCGAACCCAGGACCTTGGGAACAGCAGTCTGCATGACCTACCACTAAGCCATGACTCTTATACAAGAACAGTGTGCTAAAATAAATATATCATGTAATAGTAGGAATGAATGTAAAGGGAATATAGGATGTGTAGTACACAAAGCATGTCATTTATACTTACTGTCAAAACTAGTGGATTTCCATAATAGTAGTGTGTGAACAGAAACAGCCATGCTAGTTGGTAGCTAGTAGGTAATAATGTCAGTTAATGTACATATATAAATGTATGTATATTTACATATATATATATATATATATATATATATATATATATATATATATATATATATAGTTGTAGGTGTCAGTGTGCATACACACTTATTACAGGAAACAGGAGAGAGGAATGGAGAAATGTGAATCTACAACACAGCCTGAATCATGAGAGAGATACTAACCTTTACACACACAGAACAGTGTCCACAGCATACCAGCATGGTCCCCGCCCTTACAATCTGAAAGGGCAATGCCTATCTCACATACCCTTTTATAGCACTGTCCTGAAATCACAGTGAGAACTGCAATCAGTACACAACTGGCTGCATGCAATTAGCAAATGCTGGCTTACAACTGGTGCAGATGCCATTACATGGACTTATGCAAATACCTACAAAAGCATCCAGTACTCACACTCCACACATGCAATGCATTCATTGCACTGTCTGGAGGCAGACAGAGAGGGAGAGACAGACAGACAGACAGACAGACAGACAGATACAGAGAGAGAGAAAAAAACCCACAAACAACAACACACAGTACACACACTGAGTCTAAGCTGTCAGCAGTGACAGTAGCAAGCCATGCCAGCAGCAGCAGGAAGCAGAAGTAGTGGTAACGCAACCAGCTGCAACAAACACAGGTAATGTAAAGTAACAGGTTAATAGTCTGCATACTGTGAACCCTCCATATGTGTCATAGGTCTGTATCTATAGTTATGTCCATGTGATATGTTGTGTGCACATAGTTCCACCAAAAGGGGATGACTATACATTACATGTCATTCAGTGTTAGGCCATGATCCTGGCAGCAGTTTTCCATTGCAGTGAGGCCTGTCTGTAGGATGTGTGTGTCAGCTGGTGTAACGACTATGGTGCTTTGTTAGCAGTCATCTGGGAACTTTGTCATCCACAACCCGCACATGTTCGCTTTTACATCTGAGAAATAAATGCCAAACAAGAGGGGTCCTAGGACAGACGCCTGTGGGATACCACATGTGACTGGCATTGAGACTGACATGGCTCCTACAATACCGATATTATGGATTCTGTATGTCAACCAGTGTGCAACCCATCATGTGACATATGTAGTAACATATAAGCTAATGAGCCTGTCTATGATGCCTGAGTGGAGTAATGTGTTGAAGGCCTTAGGCAAGTCCAGATTGGCTGTATGGATTGCGTTGCCCTCATCAATGGCTCTAGTGACTGTTTTGAAAGGTCAATCAGGTTCAAAAGGCAGGATCAGCCCATCACAAAGGCAAACTGGCCAGGAACAAGTGTCTGCAGGTACCCAATATTGCTGTATATGTGTCCCATACTGAATCATTCCATAGCATTGCAGATCAGGCTGGTTAAGCTCATGGTGCTGTAGTTCCCAGGGTCAGTAGAGGTGCCTCCTTAGTGGAGTGGGACCAATGTTGCTGTATGCCAGTGTTCAGGTACATATCCTGTAGCATGGCCAAGGTTAAATATCAGTCTTATATGCGGTTGTATGTCCTCTTGGGGTTCACATAGCACACATCCAGGGATACCATCAGGTCGCATTGATGCTGTGTGTTCTGCTTTGCTGAGGGTGGCCCTCACCTGGACATGTGAGATGATAGGGAAGTTACATTCAGCTGTGATAAGTATTTCTACTTGTGGGGGAGAAGGAGGGGGGATACGTGCACCGAACCTGTCTGCAAGAATGTTGCCAATATCTGTGTGTTCGGTGAATGTTAAGTAGGTGTGTATTAACTCAGAGCATATCTGAGGCATTTGGTCCATATGTGTAACATAACTGAAGAAGGCCTTGTGGTTATCTATAGTGTACGTGGCCTTTCCTTCCCAGAGTAGGCTGTGGATGTTGTTATGAGACACCGTAGCTTATTACCAGTGCTGACCACAGATGCCTTCCCTTAATGTGAATCTGCTCTGTCCTGCAGTAGCCTCCTTCTATTGTTATACAATCTGCCTTTGGCTGGGGTCCACCGGACAGGATGCCTAACCTTTGTGCATAGGGTCTGGGTTAGAAATGTGTGTGCATGTTCCATGCAATCTTTGGGATGTCAGTGGAAAGCATTCGCAAAGGGGTCAGCAGTGTGGGTTGTGGCTTCCACTGGCCCAGTGGGCTGCATGGATACCATCTCAGTCCTAACAAGTGAATAACTGTCTAATCACATACATATTAAAGTAGTCTACTGTGTTGGTGGTGGTGGTGGTGGGATATGTATATCCAGGCCGAGTAACTTGTGTCCAGATCACACTAGTGGATGGCGTTCCACATACAGTACCTTGGTATGAACCCCCAGAGTGAGGTTGTGCATTGAACCTGTTGCAGTGTGCTGACCGATGGGGCATGCTACTATGTTGTATGGAATGTGGCAGATATTGTTGCACAGGGTTGGCTGAGCACTGATATCTGGCCATGTACTTGTGTATCCACCAAGAGACACACACATGCTACATATGGGAGTAGTAGTATATCACTACAGTTGAGTATCATATATAGTATGTGTGCCATATATTGCTGACATAGTCTGCTGATATCCTGTTTGTGTTCTCTTCCAGGGACATGGCGTGTCAGCGTAATCCCGCCTACTCTGCAGCAGAAGATGAGGAGATACACCAGAGCCTGGTGTGGGATTATGACATACTGTTTTCCCGCACCAGCCAGAATCAGCAGGAGAGGGCTGCACTGTGGCAAGACCTTGTCCGTAGGGTAAATGACATTGGCACGCATAATAGGACATATGAGCAGGTACGACATCACTGCAGTGATTTAATCAGAAATGTCCGTCAGCGTGCGTCGGATATCCACAGGCAACAGGTTGCAACAGGAGGTGGGGTGGCCACACATCCCCCCCTCACCAGACTGGAGGGGCTAATCCTAAGTGTTGTGGCTCCAGCCCCGGAACAACAACAGCAATACACCTGCATCATGATGGAGGCTGGATCCACACAGCAGCACGACATGGAGCGTGCAGGTAATATGCCATATGTACACTTGACTGTTCTGTACACTGTTAGTTTATGCATGTGTAAGGTGTGTCCGTGGTATGTAGCTGTCAACATAGTATGTAATTGTGCAGGTGTGATACTGGCAATATCAGCAGCTGACGTGTGAAAGGCAACTGGTGAACTACTGCACTGTATCATATGCAGTATCAATGGCACAGCTGTGCCCACTGACATTAATCTCCTCATTTCTGCAGGTCTTTCCGGTGTTACAGCAAGGCAGGCCATCCATGCTGGTGAGTGTGTTTTAACAATACCTATAATAGTCCTGATTGTGCTAGTAATACTAGTGTAACTCAGTAGTGCTCTGTGTGTATACTGCGGGGTGTGCATGTGTGCATGTGTGCATGTGTGCATGTGTGCCTGTGTCCACGTGCGCATGTGTGCATGTGTGCCTGTGTCCACGTGTGCATGTGTGCATGTGTGCATGTGTGCCTGTGTCCACGTGTGCATGTGTGCATGTGTCCACGTGTGCATGTGTGCATGTGTGCATGTGTGCATGTGTACATGTGTCCACGTGTGCACGTGTCTGTGTGTGCACATGTCTGTGTGTGCATGTGTGCAAGTGTGCATGTGTGCATGTGTGCATGTGTGCCTGTGTCCATGTGTGCATGTGTACATGTGTGCATGTGTCCACGTGTGCATGTGTGCATAAGTGCATCACTGGTAATATTGTGTGGACACTGTAAACTGTGTTTCCTGTCTTCCTCCCACAGGTTCTGTTGTTGCTCTGGTGCCCTGCAGCAGGGAACCTAAATCTGGTGCCACAGGCACTGATAATGATGACATCTGTGTAATGGCACAGGAAGACATGTCAAGGTCCGCCATTGGTCAGCCAATTGACAGTACACAGCTGTCAACCCCATCATTGCTCACAGTCATCCTGCCAGTACATCCTATGTCACCATTGTCCCTAGGTGATGGACAGGATACAGTGGGCATTAACAAGGGTAATGTGGTATCTGTGGCACATGCTTTCCCACACAGCAGCCATGGGCAGGGTCCTGTGATGGTAACACACAGACAGTTGCCCATGGGTTCTCGTGGGAGCATCCGTGGGCGTACTGCCTCTGGCAGACGTGCCCAAAGAGGTCTGTCAACCTCAGCTATGTTTCGGGCTGTCATGCAGGCACAGTCGCGTATGGAAAGGTACACCAGACAGGGTCTGAGGGAGCTAAGAGCATGTTGTACAGCCATGACTGACAGTATGCGTGACATCGTGGATGCTATCTGTAATTTCACCGATGTCATAGACAGACATTGTGGGGACATATTACAGCAGTTCCACAACCACATGTCCATGAGCCAGGGCAATGGTGGGCGGTTGCGGCGTTGATGTGGCCATATGCCAGCAACAGCAGCAGCTGGTAGTCGGCGTGGATGATAACAGGCCTGCAGATGCCCCCATAGTGCCAGCAGCAGCCCCAGCAATGCTGGGTCTGTGCTGTCATCGGAATGCCCCAGGAGACCACGTGCACATGGCTCTGGACAGTCCCAACAGGGACCTGTGTCCAGTCAACACACTCCCGCTTCTGATGACAGTACCCAGTCTGGCTTAGTACCGGATATGGTCCATAGCACCCCTGCCAGGCACAGGTACTGTGTCCGTGCCCACAGACACTGATCTGTATGACCTGCCAGGTGCAGTCTGTGGCTGTCCACAAACTCTTGTATATGGCAGCCATGAGGTGGAACTGTGTGCGTGCATACACACATGCAACATGTTAACACCTAGGGCTACCACATACACGCACACACTGCACCAACAGTGCCCCATCCTGTACTGCTGTCCCTCACCAACACACATACACACACATGTCAATTGGTGGTATCAGTGGCAGACTCAGGCATACCTAATTCACACCCTGTGCATATGATGAAACTGTGCCACCCCCTGCAATCTCCAACATCAGTGCAGGAACAGGTAAACATGTTGCTGATGCACAGGGTGACTACATAGAAGTGTATTAGTAGTATCATGTTGGTAACAGTACAGTGTGCTGATATGACTGTGTGTATATCCCAGCATGCCTGATGCAGTAACTGTATGACTGTCCTGAATTGTTATCTACACCCATAGTACGTACCAAAGTGTAACAGCTACACATTATTGCATACCGGTGGTAAAGATGTCAACAGATAGCCACATACATGGGTAGCACAGGGAGGATGCTAATGCAAGTAGTGATACGCAATGATGGACATGTACAGTAATTTTGGCAAGTTGCCCACAATGACTATGCAATGTGGATGTTTGCGCATGTTGATATGTGTGCAGTACCAATGTAATCCAAATAACAATTAACTATGACATAATATCAGTTCTACCATGGACATCTGAGCTGTGCATTCCTGGGTACATGTTGATAGTGCCTACATATTTGCACTGTTACCTACTGTTAGTGTTACCCCTTCTTTGTTGTACAATAGACTATTTCCAGCCCTGCTTACTGTAGCTTTGTTTGCATGCATGTTCCCTTGGGGTTCCCTGGAACACTGCTTCCACCTGCAATGCAGAGTTACAGTGCTTCTGTGGACTCCTAGTGACCATCTGCATAGCGTACTATACGTATGTCAAGTTTACACATGACAGAAAGTCACTGTCTGTCCTGTTTGCATGTACGTTGCCTGTGACACATTGCACATGTCTTACCTGGCAATTAACCATGTGTGCAGTCATATATGCCAGTGCTATGAAATCAGTAGCAGTACACCCACACATACACACTTTCAGTATGTTGTTCCCCATTGGCCCTATGTGTTGGTAATCACCATGGCAATCACACTACTATGGTAGCATGTGCAAAGGTAACCTGTGAATCACCTCTATGGTCCAGTTGTGGTTTATGTGAGTCATGTGGCAATGTCACAGCTGCCACATGTATGCAGTCAACCCTCACCCCTGGCCAGGAATGTACAACACATGTGTGGGATGCCACCACATAGCCAATCTGGGGACTGAGCACTCTGAACCCAGTAATGCCATACCCTGTCAGGTGGCATGACATACTACAGTGACTACAATACCAGTCAGACATAGACCCGCACTGACAGCAATCTGAGCACACTGGGAAATACTTGGAGACTCAGAATAGCATCCTGCCTGAGCATCACACACCTCCATAGCTGGCACAAAGGCATACGTTATGTTGGAACAGAGCACATGCCACACATGGCACACACATCCTGTGTACCACACACTCACAGCCTGTAGGGCTACAGAACACACCTGCTACAGATGTGTCAGGTACCTCTCTTGGCTGCTGCAGTGGGGTCCCGCTCAACAGGCTGTACATGGTGAAGGTCACAGTGATATGCCTGCGGGGCACTATGGTCCACCACAAAACACATGCATACAGGTCAGTCAGAGGCATGGACACATATGACTCAGTCATTGACCATGCCACTATGGATGACCTGAGACATACCTCCCTGGACTACATGATAGGGAACATAGAAGGGATCTCTCAGCATGTGGCACAGGCCAGAATGAGCCTGATCTTGGTTGTCATCATACCCTCACCAGGTATGCTACCACTATATGTAGGAAGGGTGTTCTATGTCTACATTCTGCTTAATCTCCAATGTCATTCATAGGGTATCCACTGGCTGTCAACGTGTGCTTACATGCTAGGGAAGCCACAATGATTTGCGAGGGGCAGCTTGCACGTGACATCCATGGGCCATTGTATAT
The DNA here is from genome assembly GCF_019279795.1 of Protopterus annectens. NCBI lineage: Eukaryota > Metazoa > Chordata > Ceratodontiformes > Protopteridae > Protopterus > Protopterus annectens. The sequence goes on along the minus strand of NC_056739.1, from coordinate 934,451,015 downwards.
TGGTGAAGCCCCTTGATACACACATAGTGCCTTATGCTGCAGGACACGGATTACATAGCCACCTCCGCGGGTATCACACAGGATAGGACACTAACAGTGATGCTACACAACACCAGCAGTGTACACCGCAAGATGCATGCACTGGACACTGTCCTCAGCATGGTGAACTGCAATGTCTGTGCAGTACCAGAGTCCTGATTCATGGCTCACAGGTGCAACTCATCACTGCCAGGTTATACCTCATACCATGCCTGCCGTCCCCTACACATGTAACACACATGGCCAGAGGGGTGGTATCCCAAGGCACCACAGATACACACACCTCCAGGTTTTTGGCACAGCACAAAGCATCAGGGCCTATTCATGTGCAGCTAACAGTGTGTCTGACTGCCTTCTGGTTCATAGCCTGGCACACACAACCCTCCCATATACAGGAAACTCACCTATCCTCCATAACAACACTGTCAATATGACTGTCTCAAGAAATGTCTTTATATGGCTGGACTGCATCCAGCCAAACATTGTGCGTGAGCATTACTGCAGCTACAACACACTAGTTGAAAGGTTCCCAGCATGTGGTCACTGAATTGCAGTGGAATAACATGTTACCACTTCCACAACAGGTGGGAACATGCAGCACCTGTACATCGACTACATGTAGACTATATGGCCCAGACCAGATGTGTATCCCCTGCTGTAGGTATTTTACCATATGCACCAACACTGTATAGACACATACCGCGTGCGGCCCCTGCACAGTAAGACACAGCCATATTGTTATGCATTGCAAATACCATTTATCCACTTGAGGCACGTGTCATACATGGTAACTACTGCAGGTCACAGGTATTTATGTGTATGTGTCACACACATACGTCATGTGGCATTGCCATTGCTGGTTTAGGCAATGGCATGCATTGTTATGCACAAAGACCCACACAAGGTCATAATGTGTGACACAACCACACAAGACAGTTGTGGGTTTCCAAAACATACCTATCTGTACTCTGACAATGGTAATAGACCCAGTAGCAGAGTGCACTATTGGCATTACTGGCCAAGTAGCCCTGTTTGGCTGTGCTGATAGTGTGGTGACATCCCCTGTGTTTACTGGGGGAATATGCAGTATCTGGTGTATTGTAGTATTTGCCAAAAGGATCTGTTCTCTCACACTTGCAATTACACACACCCTACTACCCTCACACACACACTTGCCATTTGCAGGATTCATACCCCTACCTAACTATGTCATGACCTGGGAGAGAGACGCATTAGCGAAGTGCACTATTTGAATTACTAGGTGGTTTTTCTTCTCTGGCTGTACTTATAGGGTGCTGACATCATTAGTGTTTGGAAAGGGTAATGTGCATCATGTAGTGTGATCTCCTGATTGCCAAAAATAACATGGTTTGCATACAGAATTGCACACACACAAACTCCCCACATCCAAACACACACACACTTGCTATTTGCAGGTTTCAAATCCCTACCTAACTATGTTATGACACTTGAGAGAGACGCTTTAGCAGAGTGCGCTATTCGGATTACTAGGAGGTGTTCCTTCTCCAGCTGTATGTATAGGGTGCTGACATCATCAGTGTTTGGAAAGGGTAATGTGCATCATGTAGTGTGATCTCCTGATTGCAAAAAAGCACATGTTTTTCATACAGAATTGCACACACACAAACTCCCCACATCCAAACACACACACACTTGCCGGTTTCAAACTCCTACCTAACTATGTTATGACACTTGAGAGAGACGCATTAGCAGAGTGCACTATTCGAATTACTGGGAGGTTTCCCTTCTCCTGCTGTACTTATAGGGTGCTGACATCATCCGTGCTTAGATAGGGGAATGTGCATCCTGTAGAGTGCTTTCACAGTTGCCAAAAGGGACATTTCCCTCACACAGACTTGCACACACACTGGGCAGTTGCAGGATTCAAACCCCTACCTAACTATGTTATGACACTCGTGACAGATGCATTAGCAGGGCACACTATTTGAATTACTGGGAGGTTTCCCTTCTCCTGCTGTACTTATAGGGTGCTGACATCATCCGTGCTTAGATAGGGGAATGTGCATCCTGTAGAGTGCTTTCACAGTTGCCAAAAGGGACATCTCCCTCACACAGACTTGCACACACACTAACCCCCCTCAACACACACTGGGCAGTTGCAGGATTCAAACCCCTACCTAACTAGGTTATGACACTCGTGACAGACACATTAGCAGAGCGTGCAATTCGAATTACTGGGAGGTTTCCCTTCTCCTGCTGTACTTATAGGGTGCTGACATAATCTGTGCTTAGATAGGCGAATGTGCATCCTGTAGAGTGCTTTCACAGTTGCCAAAAGGGACATCTCTCTCACACAGACTTGCACACACACTAACCCCCCCACACACACACACACACACACACACACACACACACACACACACTGAGCATTTGCATGGTTTGAACTCCTACCTACTTATATTTTGACACTTGAGGGAGACGCATTAGCAGAGTGCACTAACCGAATTACTGGGCATCTGGTCTGCACCTGCAGTATTTATAGAGTGCTGACATCTTTATTTCTACAGAGGTATGTACAGTTAGTACTACCTGTCAGGTGGGGGATAGCATATATATGCATTTGCAGCCACCTACGTCAGGGTCAGATATGCACATCGCACTGGCAGGTTATGTTCTATACCATGCTTTGTGACCATAGGACCTGTAACACACAACACAACCAGTCCAGAACACCACTCCCACATCCAGGACACACACTTTGCTTCCCTGGGAACAGTGCCGGGATATGCAGGTGTTCACATACACCATTCCAGTTGTTAACATCAGGTAAAGGCATATTGTGTGTGAGAACTACTCAGGCCTCTACCACTTTACCCTACAGCCACTACAATTTTTGGGTCCATGTGCTATGGCAGAACCACTCACCACAGTCACATGGGGAAATACATATTGCACATGTCCATCTGCAACATGGGTACTCACTGTTCCACACCAGAGGTAGACCACCATTGTTGATATCTGACCATACCCTCCTTTTCCTGGACATCCATATCCCATCCCCACCCCCAGGCAAGGTTGTCACTGCAAACAAACTGTATTTAGCAGAAGCAGACTCTACACTTGTGAAGACTGGGGTGGACAACTTCAAATGACCCATGCTGGGGGACTATACTGGCCACTCTGTATAATCCTTGACAATTGCATTCTATGAGCATGTGTAAGGTTTGCATTGATCATGCTATCCCACATATACCCATGACTGCTCCACAACAAGACACCTGTCAGGTGTACACCAGCCATATATGAGCCATCCAACAGACAAAGTGAGCTAATACATTGCAGAGCTGTAGCCCACAGAGGGAGGACATCTGTGAACAGTACCAGCAAGACACTTCATTCCCACATAATCATCACAACACAGTGTTGACAGTGGAATTGTCCAGACAATGCAGATAGGGCTCCCCTCAGTCTGTTATTGACAGCCACTTACTGTTAGAGGTCCTCAGCAACCCACTTCCAGCACACACCAACAACATGGCTGTGGCTTAGCACATTCAAACCCTGGGATCTCCACTGTGCCCCTGCTTGACAGAGACACAGCTCACTAGCCTCACACATTGCCTTATGTGACCTACTTTACAGTGGCACAGTAGCCTACTGTACTGGGCATGCAGATGCCAAGCACACTCTGGCTAAGCTGTCATTCCCTAGGGCAACAAGCCTAGTATTGACCTCTACACCCATATGTTCAATTGTCAGATGCACAATATTTGTTGTGCTGTTATACTGTTTTCAGGTCTTTATTGCCATAGCATTCCCTGTTCCTATGAACAACCTGTGTATCTGTGGAAGATGTTTGAATATGAGGGTGATCCACCATATCACTTATGTCTATGTAGTCATTTACTGTGTGCACTGGGCAGATTGCTGTGTTGTGGTTGGTTCCTGGAATGACACATACAAATACCAGATATGTGTGGCCAACTGCAAAATGGAGATATGGCCTAAGTGTGTGAGCATGCCCAGTTCAGCCTTTCCATGGCATGTTGTCTGACATATGCCTCATTTATCAAAGTGTGCGAGCATGCCCAGTGTGAGCTTTCCATATTTTGAACTCTGAAGTCCACCACATATTTGGATGTGTGTGAACCTCAACAATATCTCACGTTTATGGTTGTGTGTTGGGTGTCTGCCACAACAGGGATTATACCGTGCCTGCAGGGATTGCATGGGATACTTTGCATACAGTTGTCAACATCCTTTCATAATGACCTAACACTGTAGTACCGTATAGTGTACTGGTTCAGTACTTTCACTGTGGTGGACAGTATCCTGGGCTTTAGTCCTATCACTGCTTGACATCTTCATAGTGAGCACAACAGACTGTGTAGGGGCCAGTTGTGCACATATGACCATGTTGCATTATGTTCAGATATGGACTACCTACACCAGGCTTGTCCAACATTGGTAGTGTATTCCACAACATAGGTGGACATTGGCAAACACTAGCGATGTTCCCTAGGCCATTTCTGATGCTAGTCAGAGAGTGTGTTTGTCCTTCGACACACATTGTACCTGGTGTTTGCTGTGACATATGTCATGGTTAGTATACTGTGCCTCCATCTACCTCTGACATAACAGTGATACCCAGGGTTAACCTACCATCTCCCATCCACTCATCGGGATTCCTCTTGAGGGGTGTTGATAGGTGACTCTCTGGCTATAACCTGTACTGGGAGTTAACTCAAGAGTGGGGGTGCCTTCTGTGTTATGGATCATTCTGTACAGCTTGTCCTATGTATGTCAGTGCTGGGGTTCAGGTCTCTCATGTGCATAGTTCACTGCCATTCAGATTGTACTAGGTGCAGCATGTTCATTGATTCCAGCTTGGACATGGCTTCATACATCAGGCACAGCTTGCCTCTGGCTGGGCAGTATGGCGGTGTGTAGAGCTGCAGTTTGTTTACTCAGGCAACACATGGCATCTGTTCATGCTCTTTGCTACTCCTGGTGGGGTACTGATGTGGACTTTACAGTTGATGGAGGTGTCTGCTGAGGTATATCCCACAGGGGCTATTGTAGTCAATTGTGATGCTGATGAAGGATGACTGCAGAGTCACAGTGACCTCCCCTTATCTACATCTGACAACCTCCATGATTGGGTGGGTATATGGTATGTTTCTGCGAACACTACAGCCACATGTTTGTCCACTGCAGGATATCTATCACCTTGTGTCTCCAGGTCTCTCATTACATGTTAGGTACATAATGGGTTAACACCTGTGTGGTAATTTGTGGGCACTTACTGTATATCCACGGTGGTTGTCTATACACAGTTCTGCAATTAGCTTGCTGACATGGCTATGGCTCCAGTTGTCTGTTTCTAAGTGGCCCTTTTATGGGTTGCTTGTGTCAGCTGGGAGTCGGATATGGTGGGCTGTTTGTACTCCTCTGCATACATGTTCAGTCACAGTCCTTCCATGTTGGCCTGTACCTATGGGACATATATACGGAAGGGGGGGGGTCCCAGGACCAAGCCTTGTGGAATGCCACTCATATCTGCTTTGTAGTCTGACATGGATGCAGCATGTCTGACCATGTCAGTTCTGTCCTTGGTCTGGTTTGCAACCCCTCTACTGACATAGGGGTATATATTTAAGCTGGTGAACATATCCATACTGAACTCGTAGGGTATTGTCTGGAAGCATATGCACGGTCCAGCTACGCTGTGTGGACCACATTGCCCTCATCAATGACCTTAATGACTGTTTCAAATGGGTCAAACATGTTTAGCGGCAGGATCTGCAGTTATGACAGACACACTGTGTAGGGTCCAATATCAGTAGGTCCACAATAGCTTTATGTCTGTGGTACATACTGATCCTTTCCATAGCTGTGCAGACCAAGCTTGTCAGGATCCTGGGGTGGTAGTTTGCAGTATCCATTCAGGCAACACCTTTGTTGTGAAGGACCACTGTGTTGTACACTGCTCTTTGGGTACATATCCTGTGGTAAGGCTGACATTGGGCAGTAGTGTGATTTGGCATTCCATTATTCTTGGAGTCTATGTTGGCCTCAGCCCAGGACACCATCACATACCTTTGCTGCTGTGTGTTTTGCTTTGCAGATGATGGCTGTTACCTCAGCATCTGCAATGTCAGGGGACCAGCAGTCTGCTGGGATAGATATTTTGCGTTCTGGGGCAGGGGGGTTTGCACTGCACCTGTCAGGTTGTATGTTGGCAATATGTGTGTGTGTTTGGTATGTTGTTTGTAATATCTGTGTGATTTGGAGCATATCTGTGGATTCCCAACATGGTTCCTACCATTAGCTAAGTAAGCCTTGTGATTATCCTTAGTGTCTTGTACAATTTGTATCTTCATAGGTTCATGGGTTCATACTAGGCTATCCACCCTAGGGCATTAGTAAGCCAAGCCAGAGTGTGTGTGTCTTTCGCCGCCCCTTGCTATGTGACTATTATGGCCATTTATGATTTTCTTTACTGTGCCTCTGTCTGGACGTGACACAGTGAAGACCCCCAGTGTACATGTACGATCATCCATCCACTTGGCAATATTCCTGTTGAGGGGTGTCAGTGAGGGGCTCTGCCTAACATGGATTGGGATCCTGTTTCTGGGTGTGGGGAGCCTCTGGGTTATGTATCTGTCCCTTCAGCACATCCTATTTCATTATGTGTTGATGCTGACATCTGTCACTGTCACAGCTCCAATGGCTTTGATTTCCTGTCGTGGAGCATGTCCATTACTCCTGTGTTGGACATGGCCTTGTACAACAGACATACAATGCCTCTGTGTAGGCAGTCTGTGACTGCATTCAGCTGGGGTGTCTACAGCCAGGCAACATATGACATATATTTGACACCCTTTATCCTCTTGGTGGGGTACCTTTGAGGTATTCCGCGCCGCTGCAGGTGTCAGGTACGGTACATCCCATATGAGTCATTGTACTAGATTATGGGTCTGATAAGGGAACAGTACAGGGGCACAGTGACCTCTGTTGATGTAGATGTGAATCCTCTCATGATACGGTGTCCAATATCGACAGTCTTCCTAGCCACATTGGCATTGTGAGTGTCATATGACAGGTTACTGTCGACTTGTGTCCCTAGGTCTCTGATTACTCCTTGCATACATAATGGTTTACCACCTATGTGGTAATTTGTGAGTACCTTGTCTGATATTTGGTGGGACATTCATACTGTCCGGTGTCTTCAGGATGTCTGTGTGGGGTTCTTGTGCGTGAGAGTGTGGTCTGTCACATGCTACAGATTGTACAGCAGTTTTGACTACACTTAGGTGCACATGGGTGGTCTCCACTGCTTTGTGCATTGTCAGTTACCTGGCCATATGGGTGTCTGTGCTGCATATGGATACTCCCCCTCCTTTGATGTTTTGGTCCAGGTGTTGGGGCCATAAAGCATTATATGTGGTATAACCTGGTAGTGCTTGTGTGCTATCAGTAGTCTTGCAGCAGGCTTCTGTCACTGCACAGACATCAATGTTCTCCGTACTGGCAAGTGCCTCAGGGGCATGCATATTGCAGTTTACACATCTGGCATTGGTCAGCATTACCCTTATGTTTCTTACCACTTATGTTTTCTAGGTTGGTGGGTTAGTCTTTTTGGCCTTGCCTACGTACGACTCTATGGAGGTGGCAAAGGCCTTATCCAGTATCCAGACGCCCAGGGGTAACAGGTGCAAGCCATCCCTGGAACTGCAGCATGGCTTGTCATGCATGACATCTCAAGCAGACAGACATTAGACCCTCTTGGATGGACAGCTGTAAATGTGCCACCTGTTAAAGCTGATCATTCTGTGCTTGTACTGTGGCATCATTCTTGGTGAGGGTTGGATGCTGCAAATGGCCAGTGTCATACCGGCCTGTGGTACATACTCAGAGAGCTCATACATATCTCTTTTCATGTAGTCCAGGGAGGTACATCTCAGGTTATTCACACCAGCATGGACAATGAGTGCATCATATTTCTGCTTGCTTTGGGGTGACCTGCGCACTTGTGTTATGTGGCATATTGTGGCAGCCTACAGGCAGCTTACTGTACCCTTTCCCTTGTTCAGTCTGGTGAGTGGGACAGCAGTGTGTCTGCCTATACAGACACCTATTACAACTGTATCAGGCATGTTGTTTCTCCTTCTGGCCTGTGACTGTTTGGCACACCAGCTTTGTGTACTATGTGTTGCATGTGCTATGTTTGGAGGTTGTGGTTGCTTGGGACCTGCTTTGGAGGCTTCTGTTGGTGTGGTGTGTTTGTAATTAGGGCCTCTGGGAATGTTTTTCTGTGTTTATGTGTTTGGTTTACAGTTGTGATAGGTCTATGTGGGACTGGGTTTGTGGTGTATGTGATTACCTTCTCTTCCTGACTAGTTTGGACAGTACTGTGTTGGGGGAGCTCAGCCTCCGGTTTGGATACATGGTTGCATTTCTCACATATATTTGTATTTATTGGGGGGAGTTGTGGGTTGTCTGTGTACATGGGCCAGGTGTCACATTGCCTCTGGGTTCACAGATTCTACTTGTTGTGGCTGGCCTTAGCAGATTGTATGTGTGGACATATTTTATTGCCATACTCCTGATCAGTGATTACTTCCCTTTTTATGTTTGCTCTATCATGTAGTAGCTTCCTCATTCTCTTGCATGGTTTGGTAATGGCTGGAGTCCAGCATGCCAGATGCCTGCGTGTATGGCATTGTGTCTTGTTGTTATTTGTGATTGCATACTCCAAGCATTCCTGGCTGTGTTCATGGAATGCCTGTATAACATGTTCTGCGATGTGTCCCATATTCTGCACTTGCACAGGGCCTTTCGTGGATTCCACATCGGTTTGGAGGGGTGCAACCTATGCTTTACACATGTTTTTCACTGTGGTTTTCTGGCCAGGGACTGTGGTCAAGATGTGTATATCTGGTGTGATTAATCTATGGTCTGGTCTTACCAGTGAGGGATACACTTCTCATCTTGCCTTCCAGTACACATGTTGCTGATTATCACATCCAGTATGCTTACCCCTCTTGTGGGAGTGGTATGTTGTTCCTCGGCATTTTGGTTTATGGATTCTGGGAACTTTTCTCCTACTGTGTTGGTGCTAGTATAATGCTCCCAGTGTATGTCTGGGTATTTTCAGTCAAGCAATATAATGTGGTTTGGGGGGTTTGATATATTCATGTATTCCAACATAGGCCAGGTGCAGTTCCTGGTATGAGGACAGTAGTCTGCAGCAGGCTATATACTGGGAGGTGGTTTTAGCCATTGGTATTTGACCATGGCTAATCCATGCTGCTTCTTGTTGTGGTACCAACATGGGGGTGTGGTTATCCTTGACATGTATTGCTAGTCACCCTCCTTTTGCAGCTTGTTCCATGTTTTGCAGCTGTGCAGCACAGTATGAGGTGTAACCTGGTAGTGTTAGGGTGCTGATGTGAGCCTTGACCCAGTTTTCTATTACAGGACTGATATCAACATTCTCCATACTGTGTGCGTTTACACTGCACACATCTTGCTGTTTAGACTTCTGGCATTGGGTAGCATTACATCTAGGTTCCTATCCCTTGTGGTACCTATGAAGGTGGGTTTGTGTTTTGAGACTTACCTATTCAGGGCATGCTGTGGGTACTGACAGCCTTTGCCAGTATCCATGGGGCCTGGACTGATAGGTGCACGCCACCCCTAGCAGGTGGTGCATCATGTCATGCTCTGCATGTCTTCCCAGGCTGAAACACATTGGCTCCCCTATGACTAACTGCATTACTTCAGCCAGTTATTGCAATTGATCATCCCATCATCATTTTGTGGCTTCATGCTTGGTGAGGGTGGATGTTAGTCAGGGTCCTCAGGTGTGCATATAGTACATGGTGTTACAATACTTAACACATGGCATTCATGCCTCAGGTGGTGCTGCAGGGCTGCCTCTGTCAGATGCACATATTACACTCCCTGTACATGTTTGTGAGCAGGTCATGTCATTTTAGGCATCAATGTTATTACTTGAGTGAGTTTGAGGGGGTATCATTCCCAGGGTTCTTACTGAGCCAGTGTATGTGCTATGCATTGCCTCTTTGTCAAGGCCAGGGCATACTGGGCATGCCTCCTTCTTCCTACTGGGGCAGGCTCAGGTTGTTCCTCCTCCAAGTCACGCTCTGCCTGTGATGGCCTTGGCAATGGTGGGGGACTGTTTGGCCCAGCCCTATGCTGGTCCTGCTGCAGCTGTTTTTGCAAGATCATATTATGTAGCATAGCATATACCATGACAATTTGGGTACATGTAGTTGGTGTGTACTGCAAGGCTCCACCAGATGTGTCCAGACACCGGAACCATGACTTGAGCAGCCCAAACACACGCTCTATTAAATTACGTGTTTGTGCATGTGCCTCATTATGGCATTTCTGTTCAGGTGTGTGTGCATTTCTGATGGGTGTCATCAGCCACGGCTCCAGTGCATAACCTGCATCCCTCACTAGGTGTCCGTGTGGGATGTCCCCATTGGCAAATGTCTGGTACAGCTGCGTCAAATGCCAGATATGGGAATCATGGTAGCTCCCAGGGCAGCCAGCACACACATTCATTATTATGCTCTGGGCATCACACATGACCTGGAAGTTGATGGAGGGGAAGCCCTTGCGGTTAATGTAGGCCCTACCCCGCTCACCGTCTGGTGCTTTGATGCATATGTGCGTGCAGTCTATTGCACCCACTACCTCAGGGTATTCCGCTATTTGCTGGAAGAGATGCATATTGCTGGCCAATACCTCACAGGCATTGGGGAAATATACATGATCACCGACATGTGCTGACATGGCATCCAGGAACTGGTGCAGTACCCTGGAGGCTGATGCCTGTGATATCCCCATCATATCACCAGTTGGTCTTTGGAAGGTACCTGTTGCTAGTATTCTTAGGCCAACACATACCTTGGTTTCCACTGGGATAGGTTCCCCTCTGTTGGTTCTGTGTGTGAGGCGTGGCCTGCACAGCTCAACTATTTGCTGCAGGAGCTCTCTGTCCACTCTATAGCGCTCTACTATCTCCAGCTCATGTAACCCGTGGTGGGTGACCCTGGGCCTGTACACTCTTCTCCGTCTCTTCACTGTGGGTTGTCTGGCACCATCTGCATTGACACCACCCTCAGCAAGTTGCCTATGTCTCATTATGACAGCTATGGCAGCCCCTAACATTTCTGCTCTGAGTTCAGCGTTTTCAGTTTTCACTTCTAATAGCTTACTCCTGTCTTGCAGTGTCTCTTGAGAGAAACATCCTGCACTGCTGTTTGCAGAGTTTTAAGTGCTGGGCTGGGCTACTATTCTGCTTGTGTAATTGCCTGCTTCTAATTGTTTTCACCTGCTAGCTCCAGCAGAATTCCCTGCTAGCTTCCAACTAATTCTGTTGCTTCCTTTTTCCTTTCTGTTTCCTCAGGGGGGAGCAGTGTGCATCCCAGCAGAAACACGCTCACAGTGGCTTACACGCACGCACACATGCTTACACGGTTCAGGATCTGCCTATTCTGGTTAAAACACATGCACACCAGCGCAAACAGTGTTACAAGTCTGCCAACAGGCTCCTACATGCTCAATCTGCCCTACACACACGCACACCCACGCAAACAGTGTTAAACATCTACCAACACGCTCCCACATGCTCAGTCTGCCTTACACACATGCACACTGCCCTACTCGCGGTTCATGGTGCACACACATGCGCATGCACGCCCAGCAAGAAACATTGGTGTAGGTAACAGTGTACACCTTCCATTTCTTGACTTTCCCATGCTTATCTTGTGGCACTCCTCTTTCCCTGATCTGTGTCTGTCATCTGTCATGTTACACTGACCTCCAATGAACTACATTTCTTTCTACCATCCCCCCCTGTGATGTCACCTATCTCCTACTCTATTCCTCCCCTTTATGTATCTCTTACACTACTCAGACTGTGCTCATTTGCTATGTGACTGTGGTATTTAGTATCCTAACCCTCATTTACATGAGATTGCCTACTAATGCTTAGTTACATGTCTTAGACTCAGTATCCCCCCTTAGCAACCACAACACGGTGGCCATGTTGTTTTTGGTCTGCTGGTCCCTGTATTGTCATTTCATGTATTGCATAAAACCCACATTTGTGGGTTTATAACCTTCATTTTTATGTTTTATACAGTGCAGCACGTTTGCGCGGGGCTGCGCTGCGTTTAAACATCGGTGATCGCCGAAAAAAAAATTATATTTTTATTATTTTTGCATTGGGTTACCTTGCCAATGGCCACATATTTGGCCATTGGCATGCTGCCTGACACATATGCACCCTTTATTTGGAGCTGACATGGCTCCGTTGTGATTTTTGCAGAAACGTACTCAGTTGTCAACTGAGTACATTTCTGCAGCTAAAACGTCTCTTACATGGGCTGGTTTCTGCTTCGTGGCTTGCTAATATACCTCATTTGCATACCTTTTGGCTGCAAGTGAGGTATTTAGCATATCCACACACAGTCCGTGTAAGAGACGTTTTAGCTGGTCTCTTACACGAAGTTTCGGGCTGTTCCTGGATCGCAAGGCTTGCATGGAGTGTTACATGTCTCTTTCACTCCGTGCAAGCCTTCGTGAATCCTGCCCAATGACTTTCATTGTTATAAAATGTATGAAAGTTAAAACAATATATTGCAGTTCTTTTGAACTGTTGTATAACAGACAAAGCAAATGCATCCAACCTGCAAATTTTAAGAATAGAATTGCGATTAAAGAAAAAAATTGCAAAGTTCAATGGTGAAAACTCTGGTCCATTTATATATTTGCATATATATATAAATATATATATATATATATATATATATATATATACAAACACACACACACACATGTATATATATATATATATATATATATATATATATATATATATATGGGTCTACTTTCATTCACTGAAAACACACTGCACTGAATTTCAGTTCACCCACACCAAATCGCTGAAAGCTCAAATAACCAAAAACTCATTTCACCGAATTATATTTCACTGAATGCGGAGTACTGTAAGGCAAGTAAAACATACATGCCCTTTTCCCCACTGTAGTGCAATCCTGGAGTTAATATATATAGTTAGGGGGACATGGGGAGCATACCCCCCACCTAGTTTATTGTTAGTTTTCAGAGAGATGAGATGCATAAATATAAAAGCAAACTAAGTGGGGGGGCTATGCACCCCACACCCCCCTATGTGGGGAGCACCCCTAACTATATATACTTACTCGGGGATCACAATACAGTGGCAAAAGGTTATATATGTTTTACTTGCTTTACAGTACTCTGCATTCAGTGAAATGTGATTCAGTGAAATGAGTTTACAGTAATTTGAGCTGGCAGCGATTTGTTGTGGGTGAATTGAAATTCAGTGAAATGTGTTTTCAGTGAATGAAAGTAGATCTATATATATGTATATATATATATATATATATATATATATATATATATATATATATATATATATATATATATATATATATATATATATATATATATATATATATATGTATATATATATATATGTATATATATATATATATATATATATATATATATATATATATATATATATATATATATATATATATATATATATATATATATATATATATATATACACACACACACACACACACACACACACACACACACACACACACACACACACAGAGATACATATAGATAGTGGATAACCATAAAGAACAAAACTTCAAACACCAGACACCAAGGAGAACCAGCACAGCAACCAAAAAGGTTCAAGGTGAATTTATTGTAAAACAAGATTAAGCACTTTCTTCCCTCAATAAGGGATTTCCTCAGAACAAATTGTTGCAAAAACACAGCCCTTTTATATCCAACACATAATCTCATTAATTACAATCATTATTCAATCAAATTACCCTATTAAAAACTTTTAAATGCATATTTTTTTAATTTTAATACACAAGATATACTAACATTTTCATTAATACCTGGATACTGCATTGCATTCAACTGTAATTGCCATTTAAGTTCACATATATCCAGGTATGCATCTAAACATCTGCCCTGAGAATCCTTTACTAATTGGTGTATTACCAAAAACTTAAAATCATGATCCATATATTCCTGAAAATGCCTAGTTAAGGCATTTGTTAATTTTCTTTTCCTAATATCAAACAAGTGTTCATGAATTCTATCTTTAAAATGTCTACCTGTTTTACCTACACAAAATAAAGGGCACTTCTGGCACTTAGCCAGATAAACCACATTTTTACTATAACAATTGAAGTTTCCCTGTGGTAAGTGCACAATATGTCAGCATATAGTAGGTACATTTGATAAAATCAATGGAAAATTATTTCACATAACAGGGAATTATACTTCCAAAAGTGCAAGTGTAGTTTATGCTATCAAATGTTCTTGCAACAGTTTCTAAATTGGAGAAACTAAGAGAAGTTTGGGTGAAAGAGTAAAAGAGCATGTTAGAGATGTTAGAAATAATAAAATAAGCCCTGTAGCAGAGCATTTTAATAAGTAACATGGTGGAGATGTTAGTAATTTGCAGGTTTGTGTCTTGGAACAAATAAATTTTAGTTTTTTGACTGAAAAAAGAAAAAAAATATTTACTCAGGAAAAAATAATCAATTTTTATATTAAAATATAATACATTACAACCAGTAGGAATGAACAAAGTGTGTCACTGGAGATGATTTATGTGAAATTGTATAGTTGACCTATAAAGTTTTTACTTAATTGATTAATTTAATAATATGGGTGTAATTAATTGATTAATTGATGTTAGAGTTTTTGTATATAGGATGAGTTTTTTCAAGCATTCATTACTCTGTAAAGGCTGTTGAAGCTGAGGCGCTAAGAGGATATTTTGCTGCTGTGTGTTGTTTTCACAAGACAGACTGTTTTGCTATTTCTCACTTTCCACTGTTCTTATATTTATGGAGAATTAATGCTGCTATCCAGTATGTTTTTATTGATGAAATTTGCCTGCTGTTATCTGCTTGTGAAAATATCTACTGCTAAATAAATAGACTTGGGTTCCAGCCCAAGGAGGTAATAGTCTTTCGTCCACATGGTTCATTTTGACTGTTTAAGTGGTTTACATAGTATTTATGACTAGTGACTCTTTTACCTCCTTACTCCACATATTTCAGGAAGTGGGTATGGATATATTACAATGGAGTGCTGATATTAATGTGCAACAGGAGTCTGTCTTTGCTTAATCCTGATGTGGAAAATATGGGTGCATCTACCAGCAATTTGTTGGATGCACAACCCAGTATATTAAAAAAATGGGATGAAGTTAGAAGTCGTGTAACTACCAATTTGTTTGCTGCCATAGGCAAAAGGACAGAATTGTCAACTTTGCAAGTGGTACAAGAACTTTGTAATCAAATTGAGAAGTTGATTTTTAAAGAAACGTCAGTTTTCTATAATTTACATAGTTTACAAAGATACCAAGAATTAAAAATCACACCCCAACATCTTCAGGCTATGAAAAGTCCATGTACCCCATTCAATTTAGCTGAAGAGCAAGATTGTTTATTTCAGGACAGATGGGTCATTGCAGCAGTGAATGGGTAACGATCCTGATAGAAAGGGACATGGTAAAAAGAAATCAGCTTAAGGAAGAAAATAAAAAACTTTGTTCTGATGTAATTAAAGAAACATCAAATACTGCCTTAGAATCTTTTTGGGCACTATAAATGATTGACTTTTAACCTATGAAAAAGACTTGCTGAACCACAAAAAAAAACTTCAGAGGTAACTACGCGATTATGATAGGAAGAAGGCATTTTAGCTATCTACCAATCAGCAGCCTCTTCATAATTGCGTAAGTTTCCAAAGAGACCAGGAAGTGGTAGGCCAGCAATCCAATTATATTGCATCGGGAGAAAGCGCGGCATCTTCAATGGATGAAGGAGATGAAGATGAACATTTTCCTAGATTGCCACATCCAAAGAATGGTGAATCCTTTCGGAATATGTTCCATGAACAAACAGGACCACAAAATAGGACCAAAAAATGCTCCTGGTATAGACATGGTACAATTAAGGAACAAACTCATGGTCTGTACAATAAAAGAAGCAAATGGACAAATTGATAAGGTACAAACAAGTAACTTGGATTCATATGTAGTCAACTTGTCAGGTTATAATTTTGATGATGTTGAAATATCTGTGTTACATAAGGGTATGAAATTTATACCCTCAGCCTTACCTAGACTATATGAATATAAATGTGATGTATTTAAATTAGTACGCAAAATGTACATAAAAGAATATTTTTCAGTTTGAATTAAATGGAAAGTAATGTACTAAATGATGTTACGGACTCTTTCACGGATTATAGTTGCTATTCATGTGTGTTGGTCATGGACAGTAATGCATACAGTAAACTAGATACGAGTAAAATAAAGGCTGAAATTACTTTTATGCTTCCATTTCAAAATGAATGCATTCAGTGGTTTCATACTGCGTGTAATACTTGAGAAGGAATTGTATGATTTCAACAAGCAAGTAAAAACATATAATCTATCTAAACCAGAATGGTTAGCTGTAAAGCATCTTAGTGACAATAGCCACTTCGTTTTTAAACCATCAGACAAGGGGGGAAGATTGGTTGTTATGAAAAATTCCGATTACCTTAGTATGTGTATGGAATATTTAGCAAATAAAGATGTTTCAAAACCCAACTCCATTCCTACTTGTTCTCTAATTGGAACTGTAATTGCAATTTCCCCACCTAGCCTTCTACTCTCTCTACTCTAATTGAATTTCCACACTACTCCTATTTCCAACAACTTTGCGCCCCTGGATTTTACTTATTCTTTACTGTTGTCTTGTGTATATTTGTAAATATTGTAAATAGTTTGCTTTCCCTTTTTCCCCCTCCCTAACATTTATGCTTGTTCTACCATTCTGCCATAACAAGACTCAGATTCTATGTAATCTTTGAACCAACCATGTCAATATATGACTCACATGCTATGTAACCACTGTACCTCATAATGTCACTGTATTATAAATTACCTGTATCCATAAACCTTAATTTTATCTGTTGTATCATAATGTATCTGTATCCTTGAATATTAATTTTATCTGTTGTATTTTAATATTTACTATGTAATGTGGAGCTTTTTTCCCCGGGCCTCCACTGAAAACGGGCTCCTGAGCCCAGTGGACCTCCTCGTTCATCAAACTGAAATAAATAAATAAATAAATGTTTATAGTAAAGTAAATGAAGAGATTTATTTGCAAACCACTAGAGAATATTGACACATTAAATAAAGGGGTCCGTTTAAATTATTTTTCTAAATCGGATATGGTGGCTAAATTCTCTAGTAATGACAATACTATGGCTAGATTTTATTGTGTTCTGAAAATACACAAAAATATGCCACACACCCCAGGTCGACCTATAGTTTCAGCTAGTGGCTATTTTGCACATAATTTAGGGAGTTTTTTACATGAATGTTTATTAAAAGAAGTACTTAAATTGCCTTCATATATTATGGATTCATTTGATTTGTTAAAAAAGTTGGAAGTTATACATTGGGAATCAGAAATGTATTTCTTAGTATTGGCTGTAGCTAGTTTGTATACTAGCATACAGCATACATTTGGTACGGAGGCTTTGAGTTATTTCATGGGATAGCCCTAAAGCACACTATAATAAATAGTTAGTATATTTTTGCTTAACAAATAACATCTTTGAATTTGACGGTACTTTATATAAACAGATACAAGGAACAGCTATGAGGACTTCTTTTGCACCCATGTACGCACATTTGTTCATGGGTTTAGTGGAATATAATCATATATATATCAGAGTAAATTCTATAGAAGCTTTTGTAAATGGTGACTTTAGATTTATAGATGACCTGATATTTCTTTGTAAAGGGGGCAGAAATGAAGTAAAATAATTTATTGACTATTTAAATGACATTCCATATTAAATATGATGGACTACAAGAGGGCACAAAGGTGAATTATTTAGATTCGACTTTGGAAAGTTTATCGAATGGTAAAATAAACACACAGATTTATAGAAAATTTGAACAGCCTAGTCATATGTTACACGCTTCAAGTTGTCATCCCTCACACACGTTAAGAGCTATTCCATATGGAGAAATTCTAAGGATTAAGGGATTATGCAGTAATATGCATTTTGCAAAAAAGAGAAGTTGAAAAAGTAATAGATATGTTTATAAGCAGAGGATATGAAGAAAAAATTGTTATGGACAGTTATATGAAAATATTTGAACATAATAATAGGGGCTTTAAAATGATAGTGAAAGTAATTATTTTGCAGCTAAGGAAAAGGAGTGGGATTTGGAACAAAATATTATTTTTGTTTCTAAATGTACATTATTTTCAAAAAAGCTGCAAGGATTGTTAGATGATTTGTGGAATATCATTTAAAGAGAAGTTCCTTCACTTGTAGAAATGAAGCTTAAATTTTCTTACCAAAGGGGGAGAAGTCTAAAGGACTTCTTGGTGCATAGTATTTATAAAAGACCTTTAGAAACAGTAACATGCAAAACATCAAAGACTGGCACTGTACCCTGTGGTAAGTGTACAATATGTCAGCATATAGTAGGTACATTCGATAAAATAAATGGAAAATTATTTCACATAAAAGGGAATTATACCTGCAAAAGTTCAAGGGTAGTGTATGTTATTAAATGTTCTTACAACAGTTTCTACATTGGAGAAACTAAGAAAAGTTTGGGCGAAAGAGTAAAAGACCATGTTAGAGATGTTAGAAATAATAAAATAATAAGTCCTGTAGCGGAACATTTTAATAATAAACATGGTGGAGATGTTAGTAATTTGCAGGTTTGTGTCTTGGAACAAATACATTTCAGTTTTCTGACTGAAAAAAAAAAATTTACTCAGAAAAAAATAATCAGTTTTTATATTAAAATATAATACATTACAACCAGTAGGAATGAACAAAGAGTATCTCTGGAGAAGTTTTATAAGAAATTGTATAGGTGAACCATAAAGTTTTTACTTAATTGATTAATTTTTTAATATGGGTGTAATTAATTGATTAATTGATGTTAGTGTTTTTGTATATAAGATGAATTTTTTCAAGCATTCATTACTCTGTAAAGGCTATATTATGCTGCTTTGTGTTGTTTTCACAAGACAGACTGTTTTGCTATTTTGCAGCTTTCCACTGTTCTTGTATTTAATGAGAATTAATGTTGTTATCCAGTGTGTTTTATTGATGAAATTTGCCTGCTTCCATCTGCTTTTGAAAATATCAGCTGCTAAATAAACGGACTTTGGTTCCAGTCCAAGGAGGTAATGGTCTTTGTTCTATGTTGTTCCATTTGACTGTTGTTTAAATAGTTTACATACATTTTGTTGTTGTCCAGCACTGGGATATCCGGATTTTTCCTGGAAATCAAACATATTATTTTTCCAGGATATTACTTCTATAACAGCATCACCATTTGCTTTCTCCTTTAAATTAGTAGTACCACTTGCTTGTGAACCACTAGCTCCCTGAGCCCACTGCTCAGGTTCCAAATTCTGTTTTGGCTGAGTTAAAGGGCAGTCTAAACTGCCAAATATATTACCAGGTCCACTCTGTTTATCCATCAAGGTTTTCATTTGTGTCGTATGACCAGCCAACTGTTGATTAATTTGCTGTAGCAGCTCTATTATTTCTCCATTAGAACTTGACCCTTCCATGTAACCATGCAGAAACACCAATGGAACAACTAGATAACCACACACAAAGGGCAAAATTTCAAACACCAGGCATCTAGGTGAACCAGCACTGCAACCAAAAAGGTTCAAGATGAGTTTATTGTAAAACAAGGTTAAGCGCTTTCTTCCCTCAGTAAGGGACTTCCTCAGAACAAACTGTTACAAAACCCAGCCCTTTTATATCCAGCACATAATCACATTAATTACAATCATTATTCAATAAAATTACCCCATTAAAAACTGCTAAATACATACTAAAACATTAATCTAAAATAATAAACAATACAGTTACCCTAAAATATTTTTTAATTTTAATACACAAGATATACTAACATTTTCATTAACACCTGGATACTGCTTTGAATTCAACCGTAATTGCCATTTAAGTTCACATATATCCAGGTATACATCCAAACATCTGGCCTGAGAAACCGTCACCAATTGTTGTATTACCAAAAACTTAAAATCATGATCTATATATTCCCCAATACGCCTACTTAAGGCATTAGTCAATTTCCTGTCCCTAATATCAGGGAAGTGTTCATGAATTCTATCTTTAAAACGCCTACATGTTTTACCTACATAAAATATAGGGCACTTCTGGTACTGAGCCGAATAAACCACATTTTTACTACAACAATTGAAGTGTCCAGTTAAAAAAAAGTATCTACCATTCAAATTGAAATTATCCCTTGTTTCCAAAATGTTGCTAAAATACATACCCATCTTATATTTAAAATTACCCAGTGGTCTGTTATTGTAAGCTTCACCCTTGTTACCACTCATTTCCAATATGTTTTTAAATGACCTATCTTTCCTAAACACAATTAATGGTGACTTGCCCACTTTTTTGGGCAACACTCTGATCAAATTGCAAAATATCCAAATTATGCTTTATTATATCAGACACGAACTTGGAATCAATATTAAATGTGGTGATAAACCTGGGCCCTACCTCATCCCTATCTTTTCTACTAACATTAGTGAAGTGGAGACTATTTCTCTTACATTAATTTCCCCTAAGATAGGCTTATAAAACCCTTTTATTTGTTTACTACTTCATCACTCACTTGGTTCAACATCTCTTCAGGGTCGCCTCTTTGCCTAAACATCTGTGTTATAAATTTTACTTAGTCTAGGAATATACTATCATCACTTACCATTCTGGCAGCCCAAACCAATTCTCCTTTTTTAATGGACTTTTTTGATGGTAAGGGTGCCAGCTATTAAATTCTAAATATGAATTGGAAAATGTGGGATTCCGAAAAATCATGGATGTTAACTTATTATTCTTCACATGATTCCTTAAGTCAACATCTAAATATATAATTTTAACCCTAACAAAATCATATGTAAATTTTAAAAACTCCACTGTTTGATTAATATAATTCAAAAATTCATTCAATTGCTTTTCTATACCTTTCCACACCACAAAAATACCATCCAAAAACCGTGTGTAATGTACAATTCGATCTTTGGTGGAATTCACTCACAAATACATACTCTTGCTGACATAGTTAACAAATATGGGGGCACAAGCCACCCCCATTGCCAATCGCACTGTCCCTCAAAAAATACATAATTATTAAGTACTACTTCCATCAACACTACATATTTATTTATTTGATCTTGGTCATAAATCCCTGTTTTTAATAATTGTGCCTCTAACCATGTCAAACCTAATTCATGAGGTATTGCAGAAAATAAATTGCAAACATCTATAGTAACTAAAATGATCTCATTACTAATCACAATTTGCTTTAATTTTTCCAGAAATTGCCATGAATCTTTACAAATGTATGTATAAATATTCTTTTAGATTTTTCTACCCTCATTATATTTAGCATTTTAAGACACATCCCAGGATTCAGTAAACTTCCATGCAGGAATAGGTTATTCCTGCATGGAAGGGACCATTCCTGTGCAGCATGAAAGTGCACCATGCATATTCCAGAAGGCGTGCTTCCATGCTGCAAAATGGACATGGTTCTGTGTACAAGTGCAGAGGGTGTGTCTGACAGCAGTGCTCTCACAATACACATGCCCACTGCACACCAGAATTGCTGTTCGGCAATTTAAAATGAGCTGGAATGCTTGTAAGAGCCCCAACCCATCAGGATAAGAAATCTGGTCAAAGCCATAATGGATAATCATCCCTACCAAGGCAAAAGTTGATGGAATAACACATTTAGCATAAACACATAGCGCACACCTTCCAGCCCCTTCAGAGTAAGGAATGTGGACAAAGCCAAAAGGGACAATCGTCCCACAAAGCAGAAAGTTGATAGAATAACAGATCAGCATTGGTATGGATATTCTGAAGGATAAAAATAAAAAAAACACAACAGGTAAGTTTTTTTTTTATACATGCAATAAAGTTTAAGCATAGCTGAGTGGATGTGCCCGTTGATTAGCTATGCTTAGTCCAGCTTAAACAGCACAAGAAGTTAAATAGCAAGAGACATCAGTAGTGTAGTGGTTATAATATATGCTTTGTAAACAACCATTCTGGGTTCAATCCCCCCTATATCCAATTTGCATTTTACATGTAAAAGCAGTACATAAACATTTTTTTTATTATTAGCTACTAAATAACATATATTTGTTAACCAGAGTACTGTAGTAGGTCCAGATGTGAGGTGTCAGTTTAATAAAGTTGTGAAACCCCCATATAAACACAAGTGCCCCATACAGTATATTTACGCATGAATAAATGTAATGAAAGCACATTGGGGGATGTCAGAGACAGTAAACAATTTATAATACGTAATGAATTATTAATAAGTCCCATACAGTAGATAGTCTATAAAATAAAAAATAGCAATGCTAAGCATTGCACAGCTCTGCTTACCAGCTGTAAGCATTGTGTAAATATGACTGCTAAGCAATGAGTAGCCCAGCTGTGTGGATTTGCCCATTGGTAAGCAATGCTGAACCTGCCCCTTTAAGCACTGCCAACCTTAGCTAAGCAGGTTTGCCCATAGCTAAGCTTAGCTCAGCATATTAAAAACGATCCAATCATGGGAAAAGAAGGAAATTGGCTTTAAACTTTAAGCTGTATTTAAACCCCACAGACAGGAATGCAGCTCAAAACTTGTTGCAGCTTTCCACTGTAGTCAGCATGGCAGGTGTTGATGAGGGCATGCGCTTCCGGGTGCAGTGCTGGGGCATACAGGAGTCCAAGGTCATAGTAGGACTGCTGATAAATAACCATGATGACAGACTGCTGCAGGGCTAGGACCAGGGCTCCCAATATAAATTGGAAGCCTGGGACCATCTCACCCATGATCTCACCAGTGCCACTGGTGTCCCTCAGACTGGTGTGCAGATCTGGCACTACTAAGCTGACTTGAAGCGGAGGAAGAGGGAACTCTTGGATAAGTGGGTCCAAGAAGCAAGGTCGATGGGTGATGTCTCAGCAGTGTGTAAGTATTCATATCAATAACTGGTTACCAAAGTCCAGCCTGTGTATGTGATAGATAGGTATGGCTAAATATTTTTCTATTCCCTTTACAGCTCCAGCTGAGTGAGCTGTGAATCAGGAAGCCCATGCCAGTAGGTTGCAAAGGCTGCGTTATGAGGCCAGTGAGTAACAATCCTGCTTGTAGTAGCCATATAAAGTAGTAGAAAGTCACCTGGCAGTATAAAACCTGTGTATGGGTTGTACTGAATAAACCAGACAATATGATAGCAATAGTCCCATATAGGTGACATTTCAACAAAACTGTAACTGCATGGCAATAAATTTCTAAGTCCTGGACTGGTTGTGTTTACTCTGGTACTGTATGGCATTTAGTGTTGCATTCTCTGAATAGTAATTTTGTGTTAACCACTGTTACCCACACTGTGCTACATAAAAAAATATGTCTAGGAAAGTCTGTATAAGACTGTTGTAAGTACAAGGTCTGATTGTACAACCAAGAGAGACTTAGACAGAAAACACTGAAGAAGCAAACAGCAGTTTCTAAATAACTCACTCTGATGAAACACAAGCTGTTGCATTTTAGCCCACACAGCCATGGTTCGAATCCTGGGAGTGGTAGTAAGCTATATGCATAATCATACCTCTCAACTGTACACATTTTTGCAGAATGTCCATATAATTGTCTCATATTGTGCCCTGTTCCTCTTTCTCCCTGGCAAATCACTGAGATGATGTCAGAATTGTAGTCACTAAATAAAGACATACATTTGAGTTTCAGACTTCTAATCCTTCAGAACTTGTATATTAAAACAAATCCTCTTACTCTAGCAACTGTCTAAGTTTATAAGAGCAATATTCAAAATATTTCCCTATTTTTACCATGTTGTCAAGCTTTGTCCAGAGTTTGTGCATGAAGAGATTAAGCGGTATGTGCATACTTTTTACTAGGAATCTGGGAATATGTGTAGAAACAGTCAGATAGTGTTAACAAACATTCCCCCTACAGGTCTTTCAGATAAGAAAACTGTAACTGCCTGGCAATAAAGTTTTAAATCCTGGACTGGTTGTGTTTACTCTGGTATTATATGGCCTGACATGTAGCATTCAACAAGATCTGATATCAGAAAAGTACTGTTCTGTCAACCACTGTTTCTCACACTGTGCTACATAAAAATATGTCTAGGAATGTCTGTATAAGACTGTTGGAATTACAAGGTCTGATTGTACAACCTATAGAGACAGAAAACACTGAAGGAACAAACAGTGGTGTCTACATAGCTCACTCTGATGAATCAGAAATTGTTGCATTTTTAGCAGACACAGCCATTGTTCGAATCCTGGGAGTGGTAGTAAGCTGTATGCATAATCATACCTCTCAACTGTACAGATTTTCCCAGAATGTCCAGATATTTGGCTCATATTTTTGGCCCGCCCCTCTATTTTCCTGGCAAATCACTGGGATGATCTCAGGATTGTAGTCACCAAATAATGACATAGATTTGAGTGTCAGACATTAAACCCTCCAGAAAATGTATATTAAAACAAATCTAGGTACTCTAGCAACTGTCTATAAGTTTATAAGAGCAATATTCAAAATATGTCCGTATTTGTACCCACATGTTGTCAAGCTTTACCCATATGTTGTGCATGAAGAGACTGAGAGGTATGTGCATCATTTTAATTAGGAATCTGGGAATATGTGTCAGGTAGTGTTAACAAACATTCTCTCCACAGGTCTACCAGGTAAGAGAAGTAGAATTTAGCTATAAGACAGTTGAAGTATACACTGTGTGCAAACACCCCACTGCCCAAACCAAGGCCATATGGTATTGTATTAATGCTTGTAGGGTAATGATTAGAGCAATGATCATTAAAGTTGTGAGTACTGCAAGGATATGCAAGTCATTATTTAACATCTCCGCCCCCCCCCCCACCATCATATCTGCAACAATAATCTAAACACACAAATCAATGGATATGTTTACACCAAACCTACTGTTGGGACATATGTCCTATTGTTCAACAAATGTGTTTCTATTAATGTATCATGTTGAAATACTATCATTGGTGGCCTGTTGCTATCAATGTAACCTGCATGCCGTTGTAATGGCCACTGTGGTTCCACATATGCATGTGTTTTGTTTGCTATGCAGCTGTTCCAAACCTGTTGTTTTGGGTTAATGGGAATATCTATGCATGCTGTTATAACTAATCCTGGATTGGGTTGATTATTACTAACCCACATATGTTCTAAAACTGTAACACCGTAGTACATTTGGGAAGTCCGATCCCAGTGGTCCCACCTCTCCCACCTCATCTTGCTGGGGCCACATCTGGGACCCACCCCAGAACCTCCTCATCTGCTGGTCTTGCACCACCTTTGGGTGGAACTGCCTCAGGGGATGGGGCTCAACCCCCGGGAGTGGGTGCGGACATGATCCTGTCACCCAAAGCCAGGTCCAGGTTTTGGTGAATAGCAAGCTCTGAAAGGAGTTTGGAGATCTGTTATGCCAGCTTGAGGGCTGTATGGTGCAATTAAAGGGTCAGCCTACCCCTCCTGCTCAGCCTCCAGCACAGCCACCCTCAGGGCCGTAAAGGTGCAGTGGTGACTGCCCATGGGCGGGGACCTCAGTCCCACTGTT